>NW_010183891.1:0-2305 GCF_000695765.1 Mesitornis unicolor
GTCCAGCCCCGTTAACCTTTGACCGTTCAGTTTAAGGAAACCCCGAGTGCCAGTCTCACAGAACCGGGGCAATGGCAGACAGTCGCTGAGCCCAGTCCCGTGCCTTCTCGTCCGCCTCAGCCTGCGTGGCTGACGGTTGGATGTGATGATCTCGGGGTCTTTGCCAGCTTCGATTGAGCTGGGCAGCCCCGGTGCAGGCCCTGCCCCCGCAGCGGCACCGCCGCCCCAAGCCGGCGCTGTCCCCAGCTGGTGCAGGGTGTGCTGTGGGCAACGGGGCATGAGGTTTGCAAAAAGAGAGTTTAGCTTGAAAATTCTTCACATGCTGCACCTGAATGTCCTCTAAATGACGTTATCTAAAAACATTTTCCGTGAACAAAAGCATAAAGTGGAGGTGGACCTCGGCAATGCTTCAGTCCAAGCGCCACGGCCTCCACAAACCCCTGAAAAGTGACAGCACCCTTAGAGCTAATTCAGAAACCAGAGGAGCTGGAGAATGGTACAACTACTTGAGGATTTCTGAGGTCTCCATGGCGAGCGGCGTCCACGGGATTAAACAAAAGCAGACACCAATTACGGACACAAGTGCTGAGCCTGGGCTGCAGCACCATCCTCAGAGTTTTCTGAGGTCACACACGAGAGGTGGTAGGAGCAAACCGTTCTGCTAAAGCCATCAGTGAGTGGTTTAGCGCCTGTCTGCGTTAATTAACAAAGTACTTCCACAGAAACACTGCAGGAGCCTGGGGGGCAGTGGCAGCCAAGTCCCGCCGACACCATCAGCCAGAATTGGGAAACATCTCGGTGCATCCTCCCTGTGCAGTCCTTGCTCCCGGTGCTGTGACTTGTGCAGACGAAGTGATCCCTCGCCGTCAGCATTCCTGAGAGCCTTCCTCATCTGGAAGTTGTGAAATCGTGGGCGATCAGAAGATGCTGTGCTGAGGTTCAGAAGTTAGCTAATCAGTGACATGTTTATTTAAACAATTAACGGAAACCGTCCCTGGTGAGCACAAAGGAAAGCAAAGCGTCTGGGACGTCCCAGTCTCGCTCCTCACTCACTGCAGCTGCTCTGTCTCAGTCCACCAGACCCGGTCCCTCGCAGACGGTGCGTGGGGAAGCGTTCCCAGGCGCCGCGAGAGGAACGACCTCGTGTGCAGTACCGGGGCCACGCTGCTCCCTGCAGGGTCGGCGCCGGAGCAGAGCACAGGGCCCGGCGCTTCCCACGAACCTGGGCACCGGGGGTGCTGTGGGGGCCGGGGCTGCGAGCACCGCTCGGGCTTTTTGGGCGTTGTTGGTGCGCTCACTGACAGCTCTGCAGCGGTGCGTGGAGCCACAGACACACAACAGGGTTGGCTCACCTCAGAAGGAAATGCTTTGTCCTCGTTAGTTCTTGGCATCGTCCTGTTCATGCACTTTCTGTTATTTTTCTGAATCTTTTTCATTCTTGCTAAGAAAAGGATTATGAACTTTTACAGTGCAGTAATAAATTATTATTATTTATTAAATAAGAAGGCTCTGTAAAAAGCAGAAGGAGAATTCTATGCAGATGCTGTCTATGGCAATGGCATTTGAAATTCCAGCTGTCGGTAAAGCGTGGTCTCCAGTTCATGCTGTGGGACAGACAGCGCTCCCGGCTGGGTGCCCTGGCCCTGCTCGGCGCGGCTGTGTTTGCCCGCAGGCCGGCCCGCGTTGGGAAGCAGCCGCAGCGTCTCACTGTGGGGTTCAGCTCTGTCCCTTTGCTGTGTTTTTATGGAGCGAGGCTGTCAGCCCATCAAGTCAGTGCTGTGCTCGTTTATGAAGGCAATAAACCAACGGCTTGCAGTGCTGGGCAGCTGCGTGCAGCGAAGGGCTCGGGAGCCCTCGGGTGCAGGCACTTGCACAGATAATTGGGAATTAATTGGGAAATGCCAGTGCCCAGTGCCTCCCCCCAGGGAGCCCCTCTTCAAAGCCCTGTGGGGCTGCGGCAGGGGCTCCTCGGGGGAAGCTGCTGCTCCACAGGGGAATCGCCCCCTCCGGATCACACAGCGTCTGTAATGTGGAAATGACCGCTTTTTCACAATTAGGTGGAGCAGAAATAATTAAGCAGGGCCGCGGGCATTGTCATCTGTACCTGACTGCCAGCGTTGGGTCTGGCAGGGATCACCTCATTCTGCTCTTCTGCCTGGTGTTGGTTTTCTGTTGCTGAAAAGCTGATAACAAAAGGCGACCCCCGGTTCGTCCTTCAGCAGAGCAGCCCAGGCCGGGCTCCTCTCCACGGCTGTGGGTGGGTTTCAGCGCCCTGGGCAGGAGCGATGGGGCAGTCATGGCTGGG
>NW_010183891.1:2360-10256 GCF_000695765.1 Mesitornis unicolor
ATGATCTCCAGGCTCCCTCCCACGGTCTGAGAGTGTCTACAGAGGGAGCAGGTTTCTGGTAGAAGCAGATGAACTGGGTTAAGGTCAAGGTGGTGACTGTGGCCGCAGTTAATGGTGCCCGCAGGCGGCCCCATCGCCCCTGGTCCCCGTGTCCAGGGTGGCCCTGGTCACTGGTGCAGAAGCCCTGGGTGGGGTCAGCGTCCCCACATCCCGCCCGGTGTTGACACCAAGGAGCCATTGCTTGTCCCTCCTGACCGCACCGCGCTCCAACAGGGACTGCTGGGGTTCGCAGGGTGGCAGTGAGACCCCTGGTCTGCTCAGGGAAGAGACAGAGGAGAAGAAGGAAAAGAAGGGAACCCGGGAGGTGGTGGGCAGCCCTGGGAACCTGGGCATCGATACCGACCGCTGCTGCCCCCACCCCTGCCACGGGAACAGCCTGAACTAATTAACCCTCCAGCACTCCATAATGAAGGCTAATAAACACCTAATGGCTTTGCTTGAACAAACAGCCACGCACCGGCCATGGGGAACGCCCGGTGCGGTGCAGGGGGTGCGGGAAGACCCCGGGGTGAGGGGCTGGGACGCCCCATCCCGGTGCGGTGCAGGGCAGGAGCCCCGTGGCAGCAGGAGCCGTGTCCCCCCTGGGGACCCGGTTGTGGTGGGAGCAAACGGGGCTCTCGTCCCCGCGGGCTGTGTCACGGCCGTCCCCGCCGTCCGCAGCCGCCCCTCGCTGGGTTCACGGTGTCACGAGCCCGGCCTGGGGGAAATGCACTCAGAAATATTCTGCTTAAAGTGCTGCGCCAGATGGACTGCGTTTTCCTAACCTTTAGCTGGTTCCAACGTGCAAACAGTTAGGATCATAATGTTAACATTTTCTCAGATGTTTTATGTGCATATAAAATATTCTCAAAGAATGTGCTTTTGAGTGCAAGGTTTTATCCAATTACAATTTTACTAGAGTTTATAAAAACATAAAAAATCGGTTTTCAGGGTGTCTGAGGTGCTGCTGGCCTCTGCAGCGCACTCTGCAGCCCTTGCATGGGACGCGGCTGCTGCTGCACAGGCGAGGTCTCTGGAGCGGTTGCGGGCGGGTGAACGTGCGGCTCCTCAGCCCCGTCCCTGGTCACCTCGGGGTGGTGAACACGGGGCAGGTAAGAGCAAACAAACCCCATCTCTGCACCAAAGCCCCCTTTTGCTTGCATCCTCAAGCATTCCAAGACAAAGCCTTGGCTTCTGCAGACACCAACGGGAGTGTTTTGGGTTCTCCCTGTGAACGCGAAGGCCAAGCGTGGAGATGCCGATGGTGTGACCTGTTTGATGCTGCAGGGTCCGTGCGTGGTGTTATCGCACTTTATGGTGCCGTGCGTAAGTAGTTCATAATTTTAACAGGCTTATTCCTATTCAAAGGTGGTGAATTAGAATAAGCCTGTTAAAATTATATAGCGAGCGTGCATGAAATAATAAAGAAGGGCAGTAAATTACTCCATTAAAGAGAGAACCAGGCTCTGTCTCTGCTGTGCACCAGCAGCGACCCGAGGGGCTCGGCCCCTTGCACCCACACCACGGTGCTTTGGGGGCTGCACTGGTGCCACCGAGGGGGGGAAACCCCGTCCCGTTCCTGCGCCAGGCACCCTGAGGTCACGCAGTGGAGCTGTGTGAGCTGGGAACAGACGGTGGTGGGGTCACCACAGCCTCTCTGGCTTGTGACCCTCACATGGCTCCAGGGAGAGCAGCGACGCTCAGAGCGGGGATCAGGAGAGCCCCTTCAAACCTGCCCTCGCCTCTGTCTCCTTGGGGGCTTCCAGGGACTGCCCCCCTTTTTTGGGGTGATTGCTTCAGGGTCACCGAAACAGGGTGGCAGCTTGTCCCCGCACCCTGGGGAGCAAACCCCAGTGCCCCTCTGCGAGTCCCAGAGTGCGGGGGCACCCCCAGCCCCAGCCTCGCTCTGGGTGTTTCCCACGACCCCGCTCTCCTGCCAGGACCCGTGGGCGAAGCTGTGGAGCTGGGGTCACCGCATCCCTGCTGTCCCCGAGCACCTTCACCCCAACGTGACCAAAGCAGAAACCTGGGGCTTGTGGAGGGGACGGGAGGGCTCTGAAACAAAGAGGCTTTGAGAGCCCCTCGTGCCGTACAGATCCGAGAGGACAAATCGAATTTACAGGCATAGCCCAGATTGGGAGATATGCTCGCAAAGCCAATTTGTTTTGTTTTATAGGCTTGAAAGATTCTAAGTCGGGGCGCCCTGCATGGTTTGAATTAGGTTTGGATAGCAGTGCTCTGGAAAGCGAGGTCTGGAGAGGTTTGCACTCAGGGCGCTTGTAATCGAGTAGGGGCCATCCAGCATTTCTGCAATGCTTTCAAATGAAACGCTCCACGTCTGCCCGAGAACGAAGCTTCCGCATGGTCAAGAGAATGCCCACTACCTGGAAATGGAGGTGTCTCTCTCATATTAAGTACTTAGGAGTAAGATTTCACACAGAGAAAGGGGGGAGTTCAAAGGATGCTGCTTTAAAAAGAAAAAAAAACCAAAACAAAACAGAAGGAAGCTCCAAGTAGCACCAGAAAGTGATCTGTTTTTCTCTACCTGTTTGTACTGGTGCTGTTACCCAGTTATCAGTTTTTCTGTCTGTGACTGCAAGACACGAAGCCGCAGGGAGCTGCTGTGTGAACCTCGGCGGTGCGGAGCTTTTTCGGCAGAGCGGGGTGCAGGGGGACGCCCCCAGCCCCTCACCCTGCATTTCCCAGGGGCGGTCTTGGCTGCGCCCATCCCTGTGCCCCGCAGGCGCTGCCCAGACCCAAACCCTCTGCCCGTTCGCGTGGTGAAGCACGGCACGGCCGTGCAGCGTGGGGCTGGGGTCCCAGTGACCCCCAAAACGCCCCCGCGCCCCTTCCCGAGCCAGGGCTGTGGTGCGCCCCGTCCTGCGCCCACCCTGGAGCCCCCCATGTCCTCCTGTGCCGGTGGGATCCCCCCAGCCCCTCCGCGTTGGGTGCCCTGTGCCGGGGCAGCGCGGAGGAGCCCGGGTCCCGCTGCAGAGCCCGGCTGCCAGGAGGGTTCCCCGGGCAGCAGCACGATCTCTGCGGGTCATTAAAGCAGAAAGAGAGAGAGGGAATCTTAGGAAATGCTTGAAACGATTAGGCCATCTTAGCGCTAAGGAGCTAAACAAATGCAAAGCAATTCCCCCCCCAGCCCCTCGTGCTGCTGCAGAATGTAATCTCATTTCTAAACACACAATTACAGAAAATAAAAAGAAAAGAAAAGAATAATTAATTTCTGCTTCCTCATGCAAATCCTCTGACCAATCATTTAGGGATCAGGGGCAATTCAGCTTCTTGTGCAAATTCCAAACTGAAGGCCTGAAAAAAGCAAGTGAATGGATTTACTTTTCTAAGAACCAGAATTAACAAAGGTCCCATTTTCCATGGTTATGTGCCTGCCCAGACAGCCCTTGCTGACAAGCTCTCAAAAAACATGTGTTGGGCTGTTGAAAAGGCCCCAGTGTTGACTGACAGACAATTGAAGTGACAAATTGTTTCATTGTACTTGGCGGGGAGAGCGCTGTATCAGATAATGATGGCAGGAGGGAAGCGGCAGGTCACAGGTCAGAAGACACGTCTGACCCTGTTTGCTGAAAGCCCTGCGAGAGCCCGCGCCCGGGGAGCCGCTGACGGCGGCTTCTCTTCCCGTGTGGTGATTAAGAGCTAACGAAGATGAAGTGGGGATGGGCTCGCTCCCCACTCACCCCGGTCCCGGCTCCGTGTCCCAGGACACTGGCTCCGGTGCCCGGCGCCTTGGGCATTGCTGTGGCCGCTGGTGCCGGAGTGCTCTGCGGTGCCGGCGACTGCCCCGTCCCACAGTGGGGAAGCGGGCACAGCCCCGGGCACACTTTGGGGTGCATGGGTGAAAAGGCAAAGTGTAAATGGCTGAAACAGGCTGAGGAACGTGGCCCTCGGCTGCGTGGTGTCACCGCTGCACCTCATGGACCGGTGGTGGTGGTGCTCTGAGGTGCAGCATCTCCCTGTCAGCAAAGGCTGAGACACTGTTAACGTCCTTCAAATGGGGCCAGTGGCTGCCTCAGTGTGTGCTGGGCTCTGCATGGTGCAGATGGCAGCGTTAGGCCATTGGTCACCACATTGGTCCATCAGTCACCACACCGGTCCATTGCTCACCATATCGGTCCCCACATCGGTTCGTTGGTCACTGCATTGATCTCCATTGGTCACCACATCGGTGCACTGGTCACCTCATCGATCCATTGGTCACCACGTTGGTCCATCGGTCACTGTATCAATCCATTGGTCACCAAACACGGTGGCTGCACAGGCGCCTCTCGGGCAGCTCCAGACCCCTCGCACAACCCGTGAGCTTCTCGGAGGTCCCTGCTGTGAACCGGCAGCCAAACATGCGGTGTCAGCCCCGCTCCCCACACCAGGTCCTGTCTGGTCACCTCCAGCCCAGTCTGCGAGCACCAGAACCAGCCCCTGCTCATGGAGGCCTGGGTTTTTGCTGGCTGCAACCGAGTACAAATAATAATTATTGAAGCCTCTCTCCCGCCATAGAAATAAAATATGGCGTGGAATCACGGCACAGCTACTCCATTGAGAGCGCTGCTCAACTGAGTAATGCCCATAATTCGAACCAGATGAGCCGAGGGCCCTGGCGCTGCGGAGTCAGGGTCTGCCCTGACCCCGGGAACTCGCTGAAAGTTACCCTGAGACTCGCCAGAGCTCCCCGCGACTTCTGTGAGCGTTATTTACTGCAGAGTCATAAATATTTGTTATGGATTTTCTCCATCAATCCGCAAAATGAATGAGGTTAGAAAAAATTTATTTACTTGGGGTTTGGGCATGTGTTTCTCAGCCAGGGGAGAAAACGTCAGATCTGCATTGCTAGAGGAGGCTCTGCTGCCTGCAATTCCCATCCTCGAGCAGTTTGAAATGCCCAGTGCAGTCGAGAAGGGGGAAGAGGTTCTTCTTTAATTCCCTCTTTAAAAAATCTTCCATTAAATTATTTATGGGGGAAGGAAAAGTCTATTTCTCTCTCGTCCCTTCCGGATGCCCTGCCAGCCCATTGAAAACCCAAAATTCGGGGGCTGTGGTGCCCCGGGACATCAGCCTCACACCAGCATCTCCCAGTCTGCCCCAGCAGCCGGCACCGGCACCCACTGGGTGCACAGGGATGGGGGGGAGCGCTTGGCCTTCCCCTTCCCACCTCTGGGGCAAAGCCACCGCATCGCCCCCACTGAAGCAAGGACGCAGGAGCAGGCACTTTTCTGGTGAATTTAGAAATCTGTATTTGGGAAAACGCTTAAGCAAGACCCCAGGAAATCCCAGGAGACCCCACAGGATCCCACAAATCACACCGACACTTTTAAGCTGTTTGCACCCGGGCTAATGAGCTGCTGTTTTAAGAGGTTATTGCTAACAATTAAATCTGCCTGCGTTTTGCTGCTGTTGTTTCAGGACTGGGCAGCCGTGTGTCCCGTGTGTAATTCAGCAACGCCAGGAGCGAATCTGCTTTGGGTCCTGGTGCCAGCTCCTCCCAGTCCCCAATTGCCCCGTGCCCATGGACTGGAATGGGGAGCGGGTCCCTGCCCACGGGGACAGGCGGCCACGCGCTGCTGCTGGTCCACGGGGCCGCTGCTCGCAAGTGTGCAGGATGCGGGGCCTTTCCCCACAGAGCGCAGGTTTTCTACCGTTACCCTGCTTTTCTGAGCTCTCCCTCGCTGGTCACAGTCCCTGTGCCCCCATTTTGCCCAAAAGCGGAGCACAGGGTCCTGCACCTCCCTCCAGCCGCTGCCCCCACGGCGATGGCAGGCCCGGCTCTCCCGTGTCCGTCTGTCCACCCACCCAACCGCGCTTGAAAAGGTCTGCATGAATGAGCTGATCGGGCTTTGTCTCTGCTCCCGTGGGTCGCCCTTTGCCCTTTGGCCTTTGCCCCGCGCCCTGGCCAGGGGAGCGGGGTCTGGCCACAGATGACCGCACATCTGGACAGATGCTCCCCAGGGCACAATGAGCCATGCGGGGGCTGGCGGCTCCTCCACTCCCCGGGCATGTTTGGTAAAACACCGAACCCCGCGTTTCCCTCTCGCTGCAGGGCAGGGTCCCATCCCACTGCAGGGCAGGGTCTTCTCCCACTGCAGGGCAGGGTCCTGTCCCACAGCGACCACCCAGGCTGCGCACGCAGGTCCTGGTTGGTGCATGGGTGCTCACACGAGCAGGGGGACGTGCACCCGCGCCCGCCTGCAGCCGAAACCCGGCTCTGGAGCAGACGATCCCGTGCCGAGTAACATAGTAGTGGAAAAAGTTGGGAGAGGAAGCAGGACACCAGGAGCTGTTTGCTCCATCAATGATTTACCAGATGTGTACACTGTACTAAAGGCTTGTAAACATTCTTTAATGGCCAGCTGTAAATCCAGGCAGTAGCAGTGCCAGCGCCATCTCCACTGGACGTGTTGTAGGAACAGCTCTGAATCACTGTGCTGGAGGGTCTGTCAGCTCGGCAATGGTGCGTGTAAATCAGAGAGCCCGTGTCCTTAGGTCAAAATTATTTGAGTGTCGGGAAGGTTTTATGGGCAGCGGCTTTTCCCTTCCTGGGTTCCCCGCAGCTCCTTGTCCTCCATCAGCGGCATCTCCTGAACGCGGGGTTTCCGTCCCAGTGCCCCCAGTGCGTGGCTGTGTTTTCACTGACTGTGCTGGAAGTCTCTTTTGTTAATCACTGAAGCAGAGCGTCATTAGTGAGAAGTGCGGAGTGTACACAAAGAGGAACTTGCCAAATTACTAATAAGCAGAAACTCCATCCATCTTAATGAGACAGGGTTAAGAAAATAGCAACCTAGAATATACACAATGGAGCCTTTCCAGGCTGTTTGTTTATTCACATTAGAAGTAGCTCAGATCTCCATCCCCGGTGCTGCTCGGGCATCGCTGCATGGTTTTCAAACCACAGGCTGCTCATGCTCTTGCAAATCATTAAGCATGAGAAAGATAAATAAATAAGCGGACGAACAGCTCAAAAAGTTGTTAGAGGGAAGATAAATGTGTGTTCTGCAAAGAAATGAAACAACACCTCCACAAAACACTGGTCCCTGGCCCTGTTCCCTGCTGAGCAGGTGAGGTTTGCACCGGGCAGGGCTGGAGATCGTCCCCTGGGCTGGGGATGGGACGACTCCGATGACTCCGGGTGCCCCTGGATGGGCACAGAGTGGGACGTGAGGAGGGGTTTCCTCGTGATGGTCTCAGCCGCCGTCCTTTGGGGTCCCCACCAGAGCGGCTGCGGGTCCCCGTGTGCTGGGTCCCTGTGTGCAGGGTCCCCTTGTGCGGGGTCCGAGGCCCCATCGCGCTGCCCTGCGCTGTGGCTGTGGCTCCCCGGGGACTCGTGGGCCTTTCCCGGGTTTCTTTGGCAACACCGAGGTTTGCGCCCGCGCCGAGGCGCTGCACACCTGCGCTCCCCAGCCACATTTTTCTCTCGTGGGGTCAGAAACGGCTCATTCACACGAGCGGCTCAGCTGCCGCCTGCTTTATTGAACACCAGCGCTCGCTGTATGTTCTTCAGACTTTATATATGCTGCAGCCCCTCTCAGCAGCCTGCACCTGGACCAGGGCAAAGCTGAGCCTCACGGAGAAGAATGTGCTGTAATGCAGCAAGTTATTACAGGATAAATATTTATAAGCCCCTGTAAATATTTGCCATCAGTTCCCTCCTGGGACGAGGGGCAGACGGTCAGGGTTTGAGCAGTGCTGAAGGCATTCGCCGGTGTAGTTCTTTAAACCTTATCTCATCTGTGCTGATTGTGTTTAGTCATAGCCTTTAATGGCGCTAATTTCACACTAACGGGAGACACGGGCTGCAGTTGGTGTGTGCCTTGATCCCGGCCGGGCCATGGGCTGGCTCTGGGT
>NW_010183891.1:10492-10841 GCF_000695765.1 Mesitornis unicolor
CGGGCAAGGCCGTGACTCCTCCGTGCCCTCCAACGCGGCAGTGAAACAATGGGCCCTGGGCGCTGGCGCTGGCCGGATTGTTGCACGGGAATATTTGGGGGCTCCACTTTGCTGCTCATGCACGAAAGCCAGTCATTTGGCAAAAATCAGCTCAGTTAGCAGCCATTGTTCGTAAAGAGCCCGGGGCTGAATGGGCTCAGGGCTAATATATTCTATTATCCCACGCCTGACGGTTTCCCCGGGGCGGCGCGCAGGGAATCGCACATTCCAGTGCTGGATCGTGCCCTGACAGCCACCGTGCCACCAGCCAAGGTGGCCAGTGCCAGATCGTGCCCTGCCAGCCCTGTGC
>NW_010183891.1:10884-12277 GCF_000695765.1 Mesitornis unicolor
GGTGGGCATCCATGGCACGGGGGCACCACAGCCCCCAGACCCCCCTTGGTCACCGGGTGCCCGTGGTGGGTGGGTGCGGAGCAGCCATGGAGCAGAGGGGCTGCGCTGGGGGGCAGAGCGCGTGGTCCCGCAGGCTGCGGGGGCGAACAATGGAGCCAGAAATAAGCACGGTTAATTGGGCTGGGCCTTTCAAAGGGTAGGAGAGGGCTGGGGATAGCCGAAATAGTGCGTGTTGCAAAGCATCTCATTACTCTGTAAGAATATGTTAGCCCCTGTAAGAGAGGCGGCAATAAATGGCTGTAAAGCAAAGTTAAATGATGACATTAGAGACTATGCTGAGATTTAAGAAGCAGTGGGCTACATCATTATGAACGGAAATGGCTGCACAGGCTTCACTTAGAAAAGTTAATGCCCAATTTGGAAGAGGTTTGTTGGAAGAGGCGCCCTTCTTGGGCAGCTGCTATTTAAGAGGCCTTATACTGTGTATTAAACAATTTAGAGGTCTAGACCACTAAAGCTGTTGGCTTTTTTTCTTTTTTTTCCTCTTTTCCTTTTTTTTTTTAAAGAAAAAGAGGTTTTCTGGGCAATTCCATCTCAGTTTACAAGTCACTCTTGGATTCCTAGAGGTGCTGCTGCCATGAATGTGGGCGTCAGATGCAGCAGAGAGGGAACTGCTGTGGCTTTTGGAGAGCTCCCCAAGTTTTGAGCAGGAGTTTCCCTGTTCCCCTCTCGCCGTCCTGGCTGTGATGTTTTTTTAAGATCTGGAGAGAAATTCATCCCAACAGCCCTCGAGTGCAGGTCTGTGCCCTGTTCTGTGTCAGTGGGATTTTCTACATTCTCAACACGAGGTATTTCAGGTTTCTAAACTGATTTGGTAAAAGCAAATTCTAGGGTGTCAGAACTTCCCAAGGGATGGGAACTTCATTTCGCAGCTGTTTCTTGGTGCGATTGGTTCTTTGCTGCCATTTCCTGATCCCCAGCAGCAGGAGAGGGCCTGCCGCATCCAATCGCCTCTTTCATTTGGCTCCTGGCGCCTTATGGCGAGGATTTATCTTGTTTACTGCCGAATTCTCCACTTCATTAGCGGCGCTAACTGGCCTCTCTCTCTTCGGTCGGCCCTCGGGTGAAAGTGGCTCTTTCACGCTCCCAGGCTGCCGAGCCTCTGCCATTTCCCTCTCGATGAGGTGTAGTTCCTGTATGAAATAGCAAGAGCTGTTTGAGCAAAACGCAGCGACGGGAGCTGTGTGTGAGTCCGGAGGAGGGAGCTCGCTCCCTCGCACACGGACATGGGGGCACATGGGCAGAGCTGCTCGATGGCCAGACCTTGTGGATATGGGGACAGAGAGCTCTTCCAGAGCTGTGCTGGGCCGAGCGCCTCCCCCTCGGCTCCGAG
>NW_010183892.1:0-6285 GCF_000695765.1 Mesitornis unicolor
GATAGGTTTCTGGTGTAGAGCTCGATCTTCCAGGCAGGCTTGAAATGGAGGAGCCCAGTTGTGCAACACGTTCTCATCCGCCGCTGCTCTCCTCCTTCGGAGCTGCCGCCTCATTTGCATGAATTAAAACTTGAGAAATAAATCCAGCCGAGGGAATTTCCAGCTTGTGAGCCTCAAGATGAGGAAACCACTTCTCTCTGTACCCTTAAAAACACCAAACAGCCCGGCACTGAAAGCCGAGATGGTGCAGCCAAGGCCGCTCTGAGCGTGAATTGACGGTAACTCAACTCGGAGGTGTTTTGGGCTGAGCAGGCACCCAGTCATTTGCACTGCCCTTCTGTGTGCAGCAGGTTGCAAAATCCATCCAGGAAGCCGGAGCCTGATGGGAGCGGTTGGGAGCCGCTCACCGCTGCGGGTAAACAAGCCAACATATGCTTGTTTTTCCCACCGTGCGTTGCCGTGCTGGTGGCAGGTGCTGGGAGCGCACAGCCGGCGTGGGGTGATGTGCACCGAGCGCACGTCAGCGCCGTGTCTGGCACCGTGCGAGCCGGTGCGGGAGGCGGCGGGGCCGGTTGAGCCCCGGGGCTGGTGTGAGCACGGTGCCTCGCCTCTGGCCGTGAGCTGCGTCAGGCGGGCAGGGCTGCCTGCGCATGGGAGGGGAGATTAGGGATGATCCAGAGGGTCTGTCCTTGGTTTTGGAATTCCCTCCCGTTTTCTGGCCATCCCTGCCTTACCTGGAGGACTTCTCTGCTCCATCTTCTTAATGAAGAACTTAATTAATTGGGCACTAGGATACACAATGGCCTTCATCCACACCACTGAGTGCTTAGGGGCTCTTTAATCACTGGATTATCAAACATACGCTCGTCCTTTTGACATCCTTGCATCCCTGCTGGTTATTTACTGGCGGCTCAAGCAGGGAATTTGAGAGGATGGATTTCTTTTTTGGGCTGATTTGGGCCCATTTTGGGAGCTGTTGTTTCCAGAGCAGCCAGGTCCCGGTGATGTACCCAGAGCAGGAAGGAGAGGGCTTTTTCCAGGAGGAGGATGCTCAGCTGAGCTGTGGGGCTGCAAGCAGAGCCCTGTGCTGGTGGCAGTGCGGATGCCAAGGCTGAGTCCCAGCTGGTGCAGATTCAGGGAGAAGGAGCCTTTCTTCTGTTTATTCAGGTGCGAGTTTCAGCCTTAGGAGAGATTTTTTTTTCCCAGGTTATCATGTTGACGCTGTGCCAGGGAGCAGGCTTGGCTCTGTGTGGTGGAGGTGGGACTGTGCGAAGCTGCGCTCCAGCCTCAGAGTTACCACTGGTGCACAGAGGTGGCAAAAAGCAGCGTTTTTTAGGTGCCCCATTAGAAGAGTTTCACTGGTGCTTGCCTGGTTTCCATGGGATGGGGTGGCTGCTGCAGTCCAAGCAGCTCCTAACCTGAAAGCAACCATGGGACGGAGGAGCCGGGTGCGTTGCTGGTGTTGGAGAGGGTGTAGTGCAGCACAGGAGAGATCCATCCAATTTTGGGAGCAGAGGAGAACGGCGTTGCTGCTCATGGGGGGTTTGGGATTGGCTCGAAGGGGGCCTGGGGACAGCAGGGCTGCAGCTGGACCACAAAGCTGTGATGCTGCCTGGGCTGGGTGTCCCCACCCTTCCCAGGGGAGATGGTTTCCAAGGCAGGTTTCAGCACAGACTGAGCCTCCAGTTAATTTAAGTGATGATACAAAGCAGATGAACGCTGTCCTCTCGGAGCAAGGGGGAGGAAGGCAAAACCAGCGAGCATGGCACGCTTTGTTTCTCCTGGGGAAACGTGGCAGTGGAGTTCTCTGTGGACAACATCAGAGCTCGCTGTTGAAGGCCCTCAGTGCATCTTCCTCCACGGGACCTTCTCGGGAGCTCTCAGAGCCATCCCCTGGGCAGTTCAGCGCTGCAGCCGCGCTGAGGGCAGTGTTTTATGCCAGGCACCTCTCTCTGCTCTGCCCGTGTGTGCCTCCACGCTGCGTAAGCAGCTGCTGGGGTTTCTCCTTCGAGCGGGAACCCAGCGCCTTGGTTCCTTGTTCCTGCTGGCGTTCACGTCTGTGTTATGCTTTGAATCCCCGTGACCTGTCCTTTCTCTGACCTGCAACATCTGCGGCTTCAGATGCGAGGGGCGGGTTTGGCTGGACCCAGACATCTCCGCTGGTGCTTGAAACGTCGCCAGCGCCTGTCCTGAATCTGCTCGGTGTCTGTGCTCATTGCTTTGCCCTTCTCTGTTTGATTTACTGCCTCCTTGTCTGTGCTTTTTAGCTGCGAAGCGACCCGACTGCTGGATCCCCTCCCGAATCAAAACACGGCAGTTCTTCCAAGCACAACGAGCTGTTTTGGGGCAGTTTAGGGGCTTGCTTGGGAGCGAGGTGCTGCGTGAGAGCTCGCAGCACGCAACAGCATCTCGATAGCATCACCACCTCCCGGAGTAAAACCTCTGCCAGCACCAACCCAAGCTCTTCCTGGCACCCTCCCAAGAGGGATTTGCTGACAGATAAGAAGGAACAAAGAGGAGGGAAGCGCCCTTTTGGGGTGGGCTCAGTTGGTCCCGATCTGTGCCAAGTCCGGGGTTGAGTGGTGGTTTTAGGCAGCTGCGTTCCCCTTGAAAAGAGCCTGGTGTGCAGCTCAGGTCCTGGTGGAGCAGGGTTTGCTGCTGGAGCAGGGTTTGCTGCTGTGTGTGTGTCCGTGCGGGGAGGAACTTGCAGGAGGAGTGGTCGTCGTGTGGCACCGGCCCAGGGCTCTGCTCCCAAAGCCCCGGGCGAGGACACGCGTGGGCTCTCGCTCCGTGACTTGTCGGGGTGTACAAAGTTGGGTCGCACCTTCCTGGACGCAGCAAAACGGGACGTGTGTCAGGAAGAGCCTTTTGCCTCCTCGTTGGGAGCTGCAGAAGAGCCGCGGTCTTGGGAGGAAGATGAAGACGCTCTCGAGCTGTTTTCTGAAATGCTGCTTTTCTTCAAGCTCGCTCTCCGCTCCGGCTGCTTCTTGCAGATCCATCCTGCGATTTATTGCTCCCCTTCTTTCTCCTTCGTGCTACCAGCCTCCCATTTCTGGCCTGCCCTTCCTCAAGAAGGGGCCTTTGGCAGGCGAGGAGGCTCCTGCCGTGCCAAGGAACATCCATCAGGAAGCCTTCCAGCCTCCACTGGATCCAGCTGAAGCCGACTCTGCGCAGAGCTCCCCAAACGCCAGCGGCCTGGGCGCTGACCTGGGATGAACCGCTAAACCGCAGCCAGCCCCGTCCGTTCCTTCGCCTTTGGCAGGGAGCAGAAACAAGCTGTTTTCTGTCCCGTTTCCAAACGGCCCCGCTCGCTCTCCACGGGGACGGTTGGACGAGGTCCAGCTCGCTCCTCGGGGCTGAGCTTTGCCCTTTGTCCACCCCATTGGCAGGGAGGGCGGTACCCGGAGAGGATGGGGCAGCAGAAGGACAGAGGGACAAGGGGCGTTAGACAGGAACGAGCTGAGGAAAGTCTCCTTGGTTTGAGCCGGTCTAATTCCTGAATTTAAGCCCTCTTGCATCCTGCTAATTTCCAGGGCTTCCAAAGGGGGATGGAGGCAAGCTTCACCCCGCTGGGCTGTAATGCTGCAGATTTACGGCTGTGCCACGCTTGTGTGAGTCAACTCTCAGAGCCTGCAGCCTTCGGGCAGGAGGAGAGGGGGCTGAGGCTCAGGGATGCAGTCACTGGGCGGATGCAAGGCAGGGGCTGGCCCTGTTTTGCCAAAAGGCCTCTCTGTTAGCAATTTGCAGATCTTGAGGGGAAAACAACATCTGCGCGGAGGATTCTGCCTTCCCTTTTTGTGTCCGTCCAGATGATCAAATGCAGGTCCCTGGTGGGCTGGAGCTCGCTTCCCCGGCAGCTCAGCTGTGGCTGATGGCTCTCAGATGTTTGTGGAGGTGACATCAAAGTCTGCAGCGTGACAGATCCATTCATCCTTGCGCTGAACCTCCCTGCTGACGGAGGTGTCTCACCCTCTGAGGAGCAGATGGATACACAGGAAACCTTGCACAAGGTGCTGTCGCTGCTGCGGAGCTGTCGAAGGCTCTCAGCCAACTTCAGCCAGGCTCCAAATCCCTCGTTTCAGGGCTGGATCAGAAATGTGGCCCGTGGAGTAGCAGAGAGAGGTAGGAGAGACCTGGGAGCGTGGTGGTGGTGAGAGCTGCCCTGGCTGAAGGACAGGAGCTGGTCATGGCTGTGTCTCCCCTGAGTCCAAGCAAGCTGGGCAGCTTTTCCACATCAGCACACGCAGGGACAGGGTTGTGCTGTGGGACGTTGTCATGTAGGGAACCTCCCTGACCGTCAGACCAGTTTCCCTGATCACCTCCTCCTGCGTGGGCTTGAGAAACACCCGGGGGCAGGGGTTTCCCTGAAAGCCATTGGTGTTCTCCACGCTGCTGTGGCTGCAGGGAGCTGCGGGTGACTGCGTGCAGGCCTCGGCACAAGGCTCCCGAATTTCTGATTAAAAATGGCACAGTTCTCCAGGTGAGTCAGCGGGGTGATGGGTGCACGGCTCTCCCATAGCCACGCTGCACTGGCAAACAGTATTTACCCACCGCTTACGTGTTTTAATTTTGCAAAGGGCGTGGATCTGGGTGCTGCCTCCCCTCCCAGCCCCTGCCAGGGAGGATTTCTTGATAAGCCCAGAGAAACTGGGTTCTCGCCGGATGAATTTTGGCAGAGGAGGAGGCGCTGCTGGCTGCGGGCGGCTCTTGGCGGTGCCGGCGCGGCCCCGCTTGTCACGAGGAGTTGCGCAAACGTGGCCGATCAAAAGGAGAGAAACATCTGGGGGCTGTTAGGAGGAAAGGAGCGGGCTCTGGCTTTGGAGGAAGGAGATGGGTTCATGAGCCGGGCTCTGGAGCTGCTGCTTCAAAGGAAGCCTGAGCGAAGGTGGAGGCAGCGTTTGGTTGTGTAAGGGGCTCAGCCCGTGCGTCGTGTCCGTGTCTTTGAACTTCAGCGCGAGGCATTAATCCCGTGGCCGGCTCCTGCGTGACTTCCCCGATGCAATGAGCTTCTCAATGCAGGGCTTGCTATGTTTTCGGGATCTCCCACTTGCAGAGACATCATCCATGGCCTCAGGCTCCATGGTGGGAGCAACTCAAGCTCTTGGTTTTGCATTTACCAGCATTTTTGGGGAGGAAGGGAGCGGGTTTTGGCTCCAGCTGCCATCAAACCAACCCCTCCACAGCTCTGAGCCTGCCCCTAGAAGCTGAGGAGGACGGGCAGGCTGCAGGGATGGTCTGGTGCCCCCAGCCCTCCCACACCAAGGGTTTTGCACTGAAATTAATGCCTGTATGCAGATAAACTCGTCAGCCTGCAGTCACCCTGCCAGGCTCCGTGGGGATAACGAGGCAGCTTCATTAGCGATCCTCCCCAGCACGGCCGTGCACACCACCTCCGTTCGCAGGGCGGCAGGAGAGGAGCCATGGGGATGTCCTGGCACGTTGAGGAGCCTGCGGCAGGGCAGAAATGCTGCTCTGCTGGCTCGGTGGCTCTCCCAGCCTCACATCTTGGCAGCGGGGAGCTTGAGGATCAAAGGATCCAGGAGAGCTGCTGGTTTGAACCACGGGTGCAGCAGGCTGGAGCACGTCGGGGCGGCTGGTGGGTCGTGGGGTGCTGTTGTTGTTGAGGGCCGCAGGGGGAAGCGTGGGGTGTAAACCTGGTGGCATCTGCCAGCCAGCGGTGTGGGTGCTCGCTGGCCCAACTGCTCTGCTCCAGGGGATGCAGAGGGGCTGTGGGTGCTGCCCTGGGTCAGGACCCCTTGCAGGAGTGGTTAGGTATTGTGTTGTGGCTCACAAATGCCCTTCCTGGGTGCCTGGAGAGGGAAGGAGGGGAGCTTTTGCCTCCATCCCCAAGCCAGGAGCTCAGCTTCCTTCCTGCCCGCCAGCCTCGTGACCAGTGCTGTTAGGAAGTGGGATTGCCCCACTCCTCCTGGGCATTGCCTCTGCCAGCGCTGCTGCTTTCCAAGGAACCCACAGCACAACCCACGCTGCAGCCCCCACTGTCCCCAGGGTGCAGGCTCTGCAGGCAGTGACCCTGTGTCGGGGTCTGGTGACACTCCAGGTCTGACGTCTCCCATTGCGCGGCGGTGGCTTCTGCCCATCCCGTTCCTGCTCTCCCATCGCTCTGCCTGCAGCAGGGGAGGCTGCAGCTCCCGATGTCCTTCCCTCCCTGTCCCTTGGAGCTGGATCCGGCCTCGGAAATCCCTCCTGGGGAAGAACAGCAAGAGGGCAGATGGCACCGGCTGCTCCCCAGCGAAGGCCAGGCCCCTCGCAGGGCAGCGTTTAACG
>NW_010183892.1:6441-6853 GCF_000695765.1 Mesitornis unicolor
GTCCCCCCCCCCGGGGCCCCCCCGCCGCTGGCCACCCAGAGGAGAGGGTAAGGAAGCAGCACCCACGGCGGGCTGGAGGGGGGCGGTTTGACCCACAGTTACATCTCACCCCAGAAACCTGCAGCTCCCTGCCCTGCTGTGGGGTGAGGAACCTGCCAGAGTTCAGGACTGGGATGTTTTGGGACAGCGGGGCAAGGGGACAGAGATAACTCTGCTTGCAGCTTCCCCGTGCTCTGCTCTCCATGCCAGTAACTAAAAACCCTCACTGCACGTGTTTGTGCTTGCCACAGGCCCCAGCACCGGCTCCTCGGGGTCTTTCCCCTTCTCACGGGGGTTTGTGCTGCCTCTGGCAGGCACAGATGTGGGTGGAAGTGGGGGACAGTGGCAGATTGCAGAGGTGCTTTCCCGCGCT
>NW_010183892.1:6886-7109 GCF_000695765.1 Mesitornis unicolor
GTGTCAGCGAGCCGCAGGGCTCTGCCAGCAAATCCTCACTTGTTTACAGCACTGCTAATCCCTTTGCTCAGTTTCTGTTTGCCACGAGGGCTTCTTGATTACTGGAGACTGCTTCTCCAGGCAGGGTCCCTTGATCCTAATGGATACTCGGGTCCTGTTCCCTGCCCTGGATGTGTGGCAGGGCCAGCAGCTCCGTTGGGTCCCTGATTTCCCCCCCCGGGGA
>NW_010183892.1:7133-14066 GCF_000695765.1 Mesitornis unicolor
GCGGTGCTGCAGAGCAAGCTGGGGATTAAGGACAAGGGGCAGCTCGCCACCCAGCAAGGACATCAGCGGGCAGATAAGGCTGCGGCTCCGTCCCCGGGGGCTGGTGGTGAGGGATCAGCCGTGCTCGTCTGCTCGAGCATCCTTGCTCCGGGCTGGCTGCGGATCAAGGGATCAGGAGCTGCCAGCTGCTCCCGGGGCGGCCAAACCCTGCAGGGTGGGAAGCGTTTAATGCGGCAAGAAGAGCTCAGGGCAGTGCTCTGAGCCCCCTCTCAGCTAGGGCTGCCCTCCCGACGTGTCCCTCTGCGTGAGCAGCCGCGGGGCGGCCGGCGGACCTTGGACACCTCGTGATGGCAGCGCCAACGGCCACGTTTGCTGCCCGGCTGCTTCCCGTGCTGCCGAGGGGAAGGGACCTTCCCTTTGCCCGCTGGACTCTGCTCCATCTCTGTCATGTGCAGCAGAACGGGAGCAGAACGTTTCCCTGCGTATCCAGGCACTGAGCATGAATTTAAGTGGGGCATCGGGGTGGGCTCAGGCTGACAGCAGCGTGATAGGAGAGCGCAGGGTCCTGTGGTCTGACAGGAGGGTACTGTGAGCTTGGAGAGAGCTAAAATGGCTCTGAGCAAGGCTGCAGCCCTTCTGTGACTCTAGAGGCCACTCTGCTTCCTCTACCCATGATTTCAGCCCCACCATGGCAAGGTTGATTTATTTTAAGCAGTTTTGAAGCGAGTTCCTGGCACTGGGCTTTGGTTTGTAGCACTGGGAGGATGTGACAACCATTTCCAGAGAGGAAACTCGGGAACACCGTCCTGCAGATGGGGACATGCCTGCAGCCGCAGCTTTGCTTGTACCACCTTCCCCTTGCTCTGCCCTGCAGCACCTTTAGCAAGCGGCAGCAGCGAAGCAAACTGAGCCCAGGGACTGCATTTCCTTCCCTGGCAGTAGGCTCTAGACATCCAACGTGTCCCATGGAGCAATCTTGGCTTCTCCACAGGGATATATCCTCTTAACTCACTTGCTTTCCAGCACTGATCCCATCTCTTGGGTCTAGATGCTCTTACCCACCTTTCTTTGTTCCCCTCGTGCAAGTCCAAAGTCCCTGTCACACAAAGCAGCCCCAAAAAGGGACCCATTTGCTGCAGTGGGAGCCTCAACATCTGGCTTGGACGGAGCCATCCACGTGGCTCACAGCTGGCACTGCCACTGAGACTCCTCTCCCCAAACCCTGGCCCCATTCGTGGCCTGCATGGGGCCAAAAGAGCCCCTGGGCTCCTGGCAGTGGCACCCCAGACCCGCAGCAGCGTCCCACTGGGCAGGCAGCAAGATGTCCTGCGAGAGCCTGATGTCTTATTTTATTTTCATCCTTTTTTGCTTGTCTCTGTGGTTTTCACAGGGTGAAGAGGAGGAAGATGGCTGACAAGGTCCTGCCGCAGAGGGTGAGTGCTGCCTCGGTGTGTGGGGATGGAGCTGAGCTGCTGCAGGGAGGTGGTGAATCCTCCAGGATGGCTCAGGGGATGAGGTCCCCACGAGGACCTCGCTGAGCCCCCTCTTGCCCCCTGGGCATTTCTTGGTCCCAAACCAACCTGGAAGGTTCCTGTCTCTGGGTGACAGGAGAGGTTTGGGGTGTGCAGAAGTTGGACAAGCAGGACTATAAGCAAGCAAGGAGTAGCAATGCCTTGGGGTGGAGACCTCAGGAGGACCCTAAGCCCCTCCTGGGGGTCCCTTGTGACAGTCCAGGGTTACGTTAAGGGCCTGTGACACCGAGCAGGCTGCTGGGTTCCATGGCAGGCTCCAAACTGAGGTCTGCAGTACAGCTCTCTGATTTAGGGACAGCCTTCCAGAGCCGTAGTCCTCATTTAAACTGAGAAATCAGTGCCGTTGTGCTGGACTCATCACTTGGTGACCCCTCGGTGCTGCCGGGGCTGGGGTGTGGGATGCAGGGGGGCACTGACCATTTCTGTCTGACAGATCCGGGAACTGGTCCCAGAATCCCAGGCCTACATGGACCTCCTCGCCTTTGAGCGCAAGCTGGACCAAACCATCGCTCGGAAGAGGATGGAGATTCAGGAGGCCATTAAGAAGCCGCTGACGGTGCGTGGCGAGCAGCCGGACGGGGTTGGGGAGCTCTGAGGTGGGTGCTGCGGTCACCCTCTCGCTCCAAGCACCCCCCTCTTTGTGTTCCTGTTCCACAGCAAAAGCGGAAGCTGAGGATTTACATCTCCAACACTTTCACCCCGGCCAAAGAAGAAGGGGAGGGCGGCGAACGCGTGGCCTCCTGGGAGCTCCGCGTGGAGGGCAAGCTGCTGGAGGACGTAAGGAGATGGGCAGGGACGAGCTGGCCGTGGGAGGAGCTGCTGGAGCTCGGCTGGGGTGGGGATGTGGCCCTCTGGGTGCTGGAGGCGGCGTTTGGGTGTCAGGCCAAGCCTCCCCCGCTCTGTTTTGCAGCCAAGCAAGCAGAAGAGGAAGTTCTCGTCCTTTTTCAAGAGCCTGGTCATCGAGCTAGACAAAGAGCTGTATGGGCCAGACAACCATCTGGTGGAGGTGAGACCGGAGGCTCCTGGCCGTGCTGGCTGCCTTTTCCTCCCTGGTGGCCGGGTTTGGTGGCTCCGGGCTCAGCTCTTAACCCCCTCGTGCCTGCAAGGGTGCGATTTGAACAGAGAGGCTGCAGCGAGGTCGCTTGGGCAGCCCTGGGTCCCACAGATCTGCAAAATTGAGGCCCACCGTGGGTGAAGATGCCACAGAAAGGCTGATCTGTGCATCCCAGCACCAAGAAGGGTCTGCGCATTTGCCTAAGCCCTTGGCTGCAGGGTCCTGGGAGAGATTAAGCACTGCCCGAGTGGGATCAGGCCTTTTTTGGATGCTCCTGCCTGAAGCAGCTTTCCCTGCATCCAGCTCATGCCTTTGCCCCTGGGAAGTGCCAATTTCTGTGGTAGGGGTGAGCCCCCTTTGTGTACAGGGTGGTTTGTGAGAGCAGCTCTGATGCAATGACTGAGGCAGAATTGATCCTGCATTGACTCCAGGAGCTCCTGGAGCCCTTGACATCAGGTGGGACACAGAATCTGTGATTCAAGCCCTTGACATCAGGGGCTCAGGGCTATAACTCCCCCAGCCCATCCAGACTCCCATGCTGGGGCTGTATCCATTGGACTGGGTGGGCTCTTGACTGAAGCCCCCTGGGCTCAGACCCTCAGGGACTGCTGGGGTGCGATCCAGGCTGCTCCTGGACACGAAGCCTTGTCATGGTCATGGTCCTGCAGTTCACCGGTGTCCCCTTGGTCTCTCGCAGTGGCACCGGCTGCCCACAACCCAGGAGACCGACGGCTTCCAAGTGAAGCGTCCCGGCGACGTCAATGTGAAATGCACGCTGCTGCTCATGCTGGATCACCAGGTAGGGACCCCAGCGACCCACGGGTGCTGGTCATGCTCTGCCACCCTTCCTCCAGCACAGCTCATCTGTGTGGGGAGGTTTGGTGTGAGCAAACAGACCTGGGCTGGGGCAGAGCCCTAATCTGAGGCTGCTGTGGGGATGGAAAGGAGCACAGAGAGCTCCAGGCGTGGTCCCTGCAGCGACACAAGCGCCAGACCCTTCCTCCTGCCTGTCCCTGCAGCCACCGCAGTACAAACTGGACCCTCGCCTGGCTCGCCTGCTCGGGGTGCACACCCAGACCCGTGCCAGCATCATGCAGGCGCTGTGGCTCTACATCAAGCACAACAAGCTGCAGGACAGTCACGAGAAGGAGTACATCAACTGCAACCGCTACTTCCGCCAGGTCAGCCCTCATCCCACGGCACTGCCACCCTTCCCACCCCAGGAAGGCCAGAAGAAGGAGATTTTCTGGTTCAAAACAGACACTCCAGCCTCCCTGGTCTCAATTTATGTCCCTTCCCCAGGCTCTAACTTGCATCCAGCAGCTTGCCCTGCACAGACCGGGGCTGGGCAAGTCCCCTCCTCCTGCCTGGCCCTTTTGGTGGTGGGTGGAAGGAGCCACAGACAGCAAATCAGAGTTGTTATGGTTGGAAAAGAGCTTTAAGATCATCAAGTCCAACGTTATCTGACTCTGCCATGTCCCTGAGCACTGTATCTGGATGGCTTTTAAATCCATCCAAGGATGGTGATTCACTGCTGCCCTGGGCAGCCTGTGCCAGTCCTTGGTAACACTTTAGCGTAGATGTTTTTCCTGATATCCAACCTCAACCTCCCCTGGTGCAACTTGAGGCCGTTTCCTCTTGTCCTATGGGTTATAACCTCTAAGAAGAGACCCACACTCACCCTGTACCCCCTCCAGTCAGGGAGTTGTGGAGGGTGACAAGGTCTCCCATCAGCCTTCTCTTCTTCAGACTAAACGACCCCAAGTCCCTCAGCTGCACCTCCTAAGACTCATTCTCAAGACCCTTCCCCAGCTTTGTAGCCCATCTTTGGACCCTCTCCAGCACCCGATGTCCTTACACCACAGCGCTGTGCCACAAAGCAATGCTCTGCTTCACCCCTCCAGATCTTTAACTGCATCCGCATGCGCTTCTCCGAGATCCCCATGAAGCTGGCGGGGCTCCTGCAGCACCCGGACCCCATCATCATCAACCACACCATCAGGTAGGGGTGCAGGGCCAGGTACCTCCCAAGTGGGGCGCAGGAGGGGCCACGAGGTCTCCAGCCCAAAGCAGCAGCGAGCACAGCTCATTTGGGAGGGGAAGAATCAGCCAAACAGATTTTTGGGGCTGTTTGGGTGCTTGTGTAGCTGTTGGAGGGGGTTGATCCAGCCCAGCTGCAGGGTGGAGGCTGAGGAAGTCCCCCCCTAACACCACGTTTCCTTCCTCGCAGCGTGGACCCCAATGACCAGAAGAAGACGGCCTGCTACGACATCGACGTGGACGTGGACGATCCCCTGAAAGCTCAGATGAGCAATTTCCTGGCTTCCACCACCAACCAGCAGGAGATCGCCTCCCTGGATGCCAAGGTGGGACCCCCACGAGGGGTGGGACCCCCATGAGGCCACTAATTAGGCACTTTAACGCCACACTATGGAGCTGGGGGGAGCTTGGTGGCAGCAGTGTCCTGTCCCTGGGGTCAGCTGCCTCTCAGCCCCCATCATCTCCACAGATTCACGAGACCATCGAGTCCATCAACCAGCTGAAGACGCAGCGCGATTTCATGCTGAGCTTCAGCAACAACCCGCAGGATTTCATCCAGGAATGGATCAAATCCCAGAGGAGAGACCTCAAGGTGAAACCCTGGAGGGCTGGGCACAGTGAGGGAGCTGGGGGTCCAGCTCTGGCACTTACCCCTTGTCCCCCAAACCCCCTATTTTGCTCAGATCATCACGGATGTGATCGGGAACCCTGAGGAGGAGCGGCGAGCCGAGTTCTACCAGCAGCCCTGGGCGCAGGAGGCTGTGGGCAGACACATCTTCGCCAAGGTGGGGTGCTGCAGCACAGTGGGGCTGGGGGGGCAGCTCCCCACACCCTGCCTGACCTCCCCAATCCCTCCTCACCTCCAGGTCCAGCAGCGTCGGCAGGAACTGGAACAAGTGCTCGGCATCCGCCTGACCTAAGAGGCCGGCGGGGGGCCCGGGGGGGCTGGGCCCACCCCCCCTTAGGGGCCGGCGGGGGCTCGGGAGCCGCTGCTCCTCCTCTCGCTGCTGGTACTTCTTACTGGAATCAAACACAGCACTTGCACAAACCCGATGTGCCTGGAGGGATTCGGAGCTGCCCCCGGGCTCCCCTCAGCCGGGAAGCTCCAGCCGCAGGCAGAGCGCAGCAGAGGGTTCCCCACCTGCACCCCAAAATCCCGCTGCTGCGTTAACGCATCCTGCTTCTGCATCGTGCCCTTCGCCTCCTCCCTGTCAGCCCCGCTCTGCTCGCTCCCCTCCTGCCCAAAAAAACCCCTCCTGGAAGGAGGGGAAAAGCTGCCTGTGCCCAGGGGGGAGCCCCTGCCTGCCCCCCTCTGAGCCCGGCCTGGTCCAAAACCCCCTTTTTTTTTTGCAACCAAAGTTTGTTGTCATTCCAAACGCCAGCCCCCACTTCCCGCTGGTGCCTGACGTTTTGCACTATTTTTGTGAGCAGGTTTTATATAAAAAAAAAGAGGAAAAAAAAAAAGCAGCGTTTTGTACAGTGGGTTTGTAGTTGATGAATATATTGAGGTTCTCAATCTATGCAGGGGTTCGTGGGGTGCTCAGAGGCTCGGCCCGAGCTCCTTTTTTATACGTAACCCAGTTTTTTAGTGTTAAGTTTTCGACAATCAGTTTCTGCTCCACCTCCCCCTGCTGTTTTACAGAATTAGGGACTCATCCTGTGAGCAAGAGGAGGGCAGAGGGGGGAGCTCTGCCCCCCAGGAGCCTGCAGGGTCAGTGGGGCTCTGAGCACAGGTCGGGGCCACAGTGAACTGGAGATACTGGGAAGGGAGGGGACCACAGCGCTGGGGCTGAGGGGATGGTGACACCCCCACTGAAGTGCCTTAACCCCCCTGCTCCCCATGGCTCCAGTCACAGGCAGAGGGGAGGGGGGCGTTTACATATTGCCAGGGTGTACGGCTCAGGGGTGCCTGCTCTGCCTCTCGTGTAACCGTTTTGTTGTCTATTTTGGATATTTTCTAATAAAACCAGTTAGCAGCTCTGTGTGTGGGTGGTGGAGTCCCACAGCCCCCCTCCCCCTACCCCCAAATCAGCGCACAGGCCTCCCCTTCCCCCCAAATCAGCGCACAGGCGTGGCCATAGCAGCACTTTATTAGAGACCACGAACGCAGCCTCACCGTTACTTCCACAGCTTCTTGATGGACATGTTCTTCTCGCTGTCCTTCTGCATCACCTGGGCAGGGAGGAGGAGATGAGTGCAGACCCCCAAGTTGGGTGCTAAGACCCACCCCCCCCAAAATCACGCCCCAAATCAAGCTTCACAGAATGGCTCGGGTGGGAAAAACCTCCGCGCACATCACCGCCCCCC
>NW_010183892.1:14199-14595 GCF_000695765.1 Mesitornis unicolor
CTCCTTATCTCTGACCTGAACCTCCCTTGGCACAGCTTGGTGCCGTTTCCCCTTGTTCTATCAATCAATCAATCAAAAATTTAGCCCTGGAAAGGTCTCCATCCCCGCCACCCTCCTCTGTGTTGGGGAAAACCCCCTTAAAATCGATTTTTTAGCCCCAGAACTGAAGTCCTTTGAGCTTTGCAGCTCCCAGGGCCTGGCAGCCACTGCCCAGGACAGTTTATGACCCCCCCCCAAAACCCCACCAGCAGCTCCCCCATGGCTCTTACCTTGGCAACAGCCATCTCAAAGTCCTCCTGCGTGACGTGCACCCTCCTCTCCCTCAGGGCGTACATGCCCGCCTCCGTGCACACCCCCTGCAAGGGACAGGGATGTCACCCACCGCTCCCCCCGCTG
>NW_010183893.1:0-6483 GCF_000695765.1 Mesitornis unicolor
GATCAGCACTCCCTCCCAACTCTGTCATCTGAAAGCTCACTAAGGGAGATGCATCTTCAAACTCTCTGGGAAAGGGACGAGTCGTTGTTTCGCAGCAGCTCCAAGGGACGCTGCCCTCTCTGGCTTCAAAGTCCTCCCGCCACAGAGATGCCAAATAATCTGGGCAGCTTAGAGCAGGCTTTCTCCTGCTGCTGCACATCTGTTAATCGCTCTGCTTGCTGGGGGATGTTTGCCTTCGCAAGAGGAGCTCTGACTTTATTAAATACGATAGCGATGCGGTTCATCTCTCGTAGCAACCCCAAGATTGTGCTGTGTAATGGAAGGGATTTCCTATGCTCACAGCTGCTGTTGATTTCCCCACCCATACCAAAAAAATACAAGTTAGGGAATTTCTTAATCCCTAGCATAGCGTCCTTAGTTTCTTGTACTACATCGATGGGGTTTTTAGGGGTCTTCTTCCTAAGATCCCAGTTTCTAGTTCATACTGGTAGCTACATCCTCCCTATCTCACTTTCTCCACACCTGTATAACTTTTGAAGGCCTCAGACATTTAAGTGCAAAAAAAGCAAGGCTCTTTTCTGTTATTACCTGGTTTTCTGCCACTCCAAGCTTGCAGAAGCTCCTGTTTGTTGCCCAAAAATTGCCTCTTTGGAGTAAAAGCCTTCGGTGCATCCCGCTGGCTCAAAGCTTGCTTCTTGGACGCCCTTCACACCTTCAGTACCTTACATTACTCCTTTTTTTTGGCTTTAAATAATAGCCAACAAATAAAACAGCATAGGAAAACAAGAGAGCCAAAAAAAGCAGCCACAAACCTGCCTCTTGCAAACCAAATAACCACTCCCCAGCCCTTTTTATATGCAGCTGAGCTGCTGCTGCTGCTTCGGTTCACCTGGGAGCATCCCAAGGGTTTCAGCTGCGCCCATCGACCCTGCTGTGCCCATCAGCTTTTGAGGATGGGCTCACAGCCGAGAAAGTCAGCACATGAGCACCTGTGTTTGCTGAATTTTAGGCAAAAATTCACTTGAACCCCCAGGGTGCATCTCCACAACAGCTCAAACTGACCAAAATGTGGGCTACTTCGGTTCCCACATCCCTAAATGTGTCCTCCCGCTTTGTTCCTTGCTAACGTGCCTCTGATTTTGGGGTTAACTGGTTCAGGGGCCTCGGTGGAGCTCCCTGGAGGCCGGAGCAAAAAATAGGTTGGGATTTTTGGATGTTGCTTTAGTGCCAGGCCGAGCGAAGGGGCAAACCAGAACGATGTTAGGAAGCCAAGCAGAATTCATTTCAGCTTCCAAAGAAATACACGTGGTGGCTTTCAAGTCTTGCTCAACGTCGCTGTTACGCAGGGGAAAAAAAAAAAAAACCCAGCAAAAAACAGTCTGTTTGATGTAGGGTTGTTTTCTCCTTTCGGTAACTGTGGCAATGACACTGGTGCTCCTTTGACTCACTCCTATTTCAAAATCATGCTCAAGTGACTAATAGCCGAAAAATGCGCGTGCCGCTCCGCTCGCGGCGCGGGGCTCGCTTCAAGGGGGGGGCCTCTGCCTGCTGCAAATTGCTGTCAATTGGCAGAGCGCTTCTCCTAACGAGGGTAATTTAATTGGGTGCCCTGCCAAGGAGGAAACTGCCATCCCCAAGCTGTTTGATGGTGTCCGCCCGCCGCCGATCGCCTCTTGGCCTGCGGGAAGGTATGGATGAGCGTGGGGTGACTCAGAGGGTTTAACCACCGCTGTTTCCAAGGCTTGGTCACCAGGTCCTGGGATGTTTGTCCCGAATTCTGCCCGGTTTTGAGGAGTGAAGCTTGTGACAGCGAGGACCCCTGGCTGGATTGAGCCACCCGCCTCTGGCTCGCGATGAAACGCCCGGCAGAAATAAGTCATTTCCCGCTTGCTCGCGTGGCTGGAAACGCACCTTGAGCAGCCCAGAGGAAGCAACCGCGGCCAAAGCTTTTGCCAGGAGTTTCAGCATGCAGCAACTGAAATCTAAATCCGCCTGGGTCTGCTATTACTATAACCTTGTGCTGGACACAACAGGAACGCGGAGACCCGGGGAGCGCAATGGGTTTCACACAGAGCCCTCGCCCAACTGCTGGCACTGGGTATTGGACAGCGGAGTTTGCCAAGTCCTCGGTCCAGATGTGGGACGAGTCCAGATGTGGGACAAGTACCGATCGTTCTGAGACATGACAGATTAAAAGGCAAAATGAAGACGCGTACTGCATCGGTTCAAATGTTTGATGATTAAGACTCAGAGATCCAAAAACCTCCCTTCTGCCATAAACCCTTAATCTTTTGTTGGTGTTCTTGATTTGTACCACCCATCTATATCTATATCTATATCTATCTATATCTATATCTATATCTATATCTATATCTATATATCTATATCTATATCTATATATCTACACCTATATCTATACCTATATATCTACCTATACCTATACCTATACCTATACCTATATCTATACCTATATCTCTACACCTATATCTATACCTATATATCTACCTATACCTATATCTATACCTATATATATCTCTATACCTATACCTATATCTATACCTATATATATCTCTATACCTATATCTATATCTATATCTATATCTCTACACCTATATCTATACCTATATATCTACCTATACCTATATGTATACCTATATCTGTACCTATGTATATCTCTATACCTATACCTATATCTATACCTATATATATATCTATACCTATACCTATACATATATCTATACCTATACCTATATATATATCTGTACCTATACCTATATCTATATCTCTATACCTATACCTATGTCTATACCTATATATATATATCTCTATACTTATACCTCTGTCTATACCTATATACATATCTCTATACCTATACCTCTATCTATACCTATATACATATCTTTATACCTATACCTATATCTATACCTATATATATATCTATACCTATGTATCTATACCTATATATATCTTTACCTATACCTTTATCTTAATCTATACCTATTCCTTTATCTATACCTACATATCTATGTCTCTATCTTTCTGCAATGTACCTCGTGGATGAAATCAGTATCGCCAGGTAATGAAATCTCATTCTCTATTAGGGCCTCATTGCAGCTAATCCTGTGTCGGTGACTTGACAGCTTTGCTCGCTGCTTTTTTGGCACAGGCAGACTCGCTCCGTTTATGCCACGTGTGAAACGCTAGGACTGCGATCTCGCGCCGGGTGCGTATCAACGTCAGATTTACACTGAGTAGTATGCTGTGTAATACACTCGGTGCTGCTCAAGGCAATGAGGCTTTAAGACAAAGCACAGTAGCGTCACGATGTGCTTCCTCGCCGGCATTGGGACCGAGTCCATGCTCTCCACAGCTGCCAGGACTCTCCCTATGCTTGGGTCTTGGCCCCCTTCATCTCAGCAGCAACCCACAGCTCTGTTGGACGTCTCTGGTTGGCTCCAGGGGTCTGGCAAAGCGCAGGAAGAGCCGCGTCGAGACTCGCAATGTGGATCGGTTTTATCTGCGTCTAAGGGCAAGGATGCCCGGGATGAAAACTGAAACGGGGCTCTTGTGTTTCCCAGCAGGGGCTGCTCCCTGCCTGTCGGGAAGTACTGGTCCTGATTTTGGGGTTCTGAAACAGGGATTGAAGGTTTTCGGGTCTAATCCCGTGTCCTTAATCCGTTTCATTCATTGCCCCGAACCGAATCGCTGCGGCCGAGCAGCGTGAGTGCAGAATCCTCTTACCCCGTGGCTTTCGGCGCCGTACGGCTTCACCTGGAAATAGCAATCGGCTATAATTAGCCAGGGAGCCTTAATTCGGCGTGAGTGGGATTTCCTCGGGCGCTGGTCAGGGAACCAAGCACCAGACGTGAGACCGAGCCCCTTTGCAGGGAGCAGCCCCGGTGCCCCCTTTTGCGATGCCTGGACGCTGCTTTGGCCGTCTGCAGCACTCGGAAATAAAACTGCAGGACTTTGGGCTTGTGAATAGGACATGTGAGCTTTGTTCAGCTTCGCTAGCTGAATAAAACAATACCTCAAGTAGTTTCCTCAACCTCTTCATAGTTTTCTGTCCTGGCAGTTCAGCAAACCAAGCAATTGAAATGTTGTTTTAACAGCTTCACAGCTATCGCAGTCAGTTGGAGCTACGTACGAGGGGAAAACACGCTTCGGATTTGTTTAAAATCAGGTTTTATTGTATTTGGTGTGGCTGGGGAGGAAAAGCAGGGGGCTGACAAGGCCAGCGAACAGCAAATTCAGCTAAAGTGGTGTTTTTAAACCAAATAACTCCCCCCTATGTCATCTGGAAAGCATCTGCTTTTTGAACGGGACATCAGGGCTCTCTGCTGGCAAAAAGGTGGGAAATAATATCAGGAGTTTGTGTTCAAGCTCACCTGTAAGACTTGAGAGCGTCTGATATTGAAGTTTTGGACAGGGCTGAAACCCTCTCTGTTTGACCACTGCTGATGAGGATTGGACCTGAGCTCTGTTTTTGTCTCCTGGACCATTAGGAGTAAAAAGGTCCTGACTGATACAAGCACAAAACAAAAATCAGGTAGTTAATGAAAAAAAAACGGGGCTAATTCCCCTTCAGGCTGCAATTTCAAGTCTTGTGGAAGGGGAGTGCAAAAGGTGGGACTTTGTATGTTGAAAATAATTGCTGTAAAAGCGATTTCCTTCAGTCATTGGCTCCTGTAAAAAACTACAGGAGGGAGCAACCCTTTTATTTTGGAGAAAGCCGAACTTCATAGGCAGAAATGTCCTCTGGAAATGTTGTCAGGTGGCAGACAGTAACGGCTGTTGTGGTTTTTCAGACTAACAGGGATGCCAAAGGAAAAATATGACCCTCCAGATCCTCGCCGAATTTACACCATCATGTCAGCAGAAGAGGTAGCCAACGGGAAGAAGTCGCACTGGGCCGAGTTGGAGATCTCGGGTGAGTCCTTTGGCCTTTGAATTTTGGCTTGGGGCCCCAAAAATCACACCAACCACTTCGAGAGGGGGGAATCCTGCAGTGAAAACGGTGTTTCTAAGGTGGAGGATGAACTCAGCTATGAGGTTGCCTTTGCTTTGCTTTTCTAGGTCGAGTGCGGAGCTTAAGCACGTCGCTTTGGTCGCTGACGCACCTGACTGCCCTGCACCTCAATGACAACCACCTTACTCGCATTCCACCTGATATTGCCAAGCTTCACAATCTGGTTTACCTGGATCTGTCATCCAACAAACTCCGAAGTTTACCAGCAGAACTAGGAAACATGGTATCTCTCAGGTGAGAGAAATCACACACAATCCCAGAATATGAGGAGTTCACAGAATCCCAGACCGTTAGGGATTGGAAGGGACCTCCAAAGCTCATCCAGACCAATCCCCCTGCCGGAGCAGGAACACCCAGATGAGGTTACACAGGAAGGCGTCCAGGCGGGTTTTGAATGTCTCCAGAGAAGGAGACTCCACAACCTCTCTGGGCAGCCTGGGCCAGGGCTCTGTCACCCTCACTGAGAAGAAGTTTCTTCTCCAATTGAAGTGGAACCTCCTGTGTTCCAGTTTGTGTCCGTTACCCCTTGTCCTATCATTGTTTGTCACCGAGAAGAGCCTGGCTCCATCCTTGTGACACTCACCCTTTAAATATTTATAAACATTAGTGAGGTCTCCCCTCAGTCTCCTCTTCTGCAAACTAAAGAGACCCAAGAGACTAAAGAGTTGGAAGGGACCTGGAAAGCTCCCCCAGTGCAACCCCTGCCACAGCAGGATCACCAGAGCAGTCACACAGGAAATTATTCAGGTTAACTTCTCAAAAATCTCTATTCTGGGACTGCGAATTTGACTTCACTTTCCACTTTTATATAGAAAATAAGTCTGAAATATTCAAATTGGTGCCGAGGTTCAGTTGTTATAACTGTTTATGGGTATATTACCCTTCTTTCCTGATCTCTGTGGATACACATCTGTAAGCCATGCAGTCCTCTGCTCCTAAACATCCTTTCAGACTTGGTGCTTGCCTGCTGTTTAAATTGCCCCAATTTAATTTTGTGTTTTTGTGGTTTTCTGTTTCCCTAATGAAAGTATTTCAGCCGTGCTTTAAAAGGGGATGATTGGCATCTCTTTTCATAATACAAAAAAATTCGGGGTGAAAAATGTCATCTTTGAGGATGAGTGGCACATAACGCTTGGAGAGTTTTCTTCTGAAGTGATACTCATCAAAAGTGGTTGGTTTTTTTTTTTTGCATTTGCTGCAGGGAATTGCTTTTAAATAACAATCTGTTACGGGTTTTGCCTTATGAACTTGGACGGCTCTTCCAGCTACAAACCCTAGGTTTGAAAGGTGAGTTCTTTACATTTAAATATTCCTAGGAGTGCTCTTGAGGGTGTTGGGCTCAAAAGCTTGGTGTATTACCTCAAAAGTTTCTTACCATTTATTCAAGATACTGAGCTTGTGGCAGAAATGAACAGACAGTATCACAGAATCCCAGAGTATCAGGAGTTGGAAGG
>NW_010183894.1:0-41026 GCF_000695765.1 Mesitornis unicolor
CACCCCTAGGTCCTTTTCTGCATGGCAGCTTCTTACTTCTTCGTACCTCTTTGGACTGATTACCTGCTCAATAAATAAATACATTCATATTTTAAATAAATACGGAAAACAGAGATTTCTTCATTACTTTTTTGCCTCCACCAAGAAAAGCTTGGTGCATACCAATAAAAGAAGGACATAGTAGTGGGCAGAGATTCACTAAAATCTTTCCAAATGCTTTAATGGCATAGTGGCAGCACAAAGTAGCCATAAAACCACTTTCACTGCCAATACTCAAAACAGCACATTAAATTCACCAAACTTACAGGAATTACATTGGTATTTATATAAAAGCTTAGGACATATTCAAATCCCCAGCGTCAGAAAACATCATCAAGTAGGAAATATGTATCAATGCAACAGTATGTATGAATGTATCGATATGTTCACCACCAAGCGGGATATGCAAGGCCAGTGCTTAGGTGACACTTTACAGGCAAGAATAATGCATTTGAGTGACACCTTAATAAATGGCTCTTAAATTGCCAGGAAATAAATGAATTTCTAAGATTCTTCACAACATGGTGAAGCCATTAAAACGACCTGTCTGAAGTTCCTGTAAGTCTGTTTTTGGGCCATTCCTGTAAGTATTTCTGTTTACTGCTATGACCTATGATGCTCCAGTGCACACCACACGCCTGGCAAATACTTGCACATAGGCAGGGGCATGGCATTGCTGGGATGCTGTGAGTCGCTGCTCTTCACAGAAAAGAAAGGTGGTGAAAAGGGTGAAATCAATGAAATTGTTGGAACTGGTTTCAAGCTGCAGCGGTGCATCAGCTATGGCTGTGTCTGGTCTCCTGTCTCTCCCATCCTGGCTTCCAGGCTTGACCCTGGAGCTGTCGCATGTCTCTGGACTTGCCACCCCGCATCATGGCTCCGTGCTCCTGCATGCCCCACTGTCACCGCGGCTCTTTGTCCCTGGTGGAGCCACCAGCCAACGCTGCACCCTTTGGCCTTTGGTCCATCTGCTCTCGCTCCTCAACAAGAGGTACCTGAAATTCCTACAAATCTTCCCGAAACATTCCTACTGATAAAACGGCAAATGCAGGGAATGCATATCAGGATCACAGATCATCAACCATCAACCCAGCCCCACCATGCCCACTAAACCATGTCCTGAAGTGCCACATCCAAGCAATTCTTGAACACCTCCAGGAACTCCAGGTGACTCCACCACCTCCCTGAGCAGCCCCTTCCAGTGCTTGACCACTTTTTCAGTAAAGAAATTTTTCCTAATATCCAATCTAATCCTCACCTAGCTCACCTTGAGGCCATTTCCTTTCATCCTATTGCTAGTTACTTTCGAGAAAAAAATCAATACCCACTTCACTACGACGTTCTTTCAGGCAGTTGTGCAGGGTGATAAGGTCTCCTCTCAGCCTCGTCTTCTCCGTGCTAAACAACTCCAGCTCCCTCAGCCACTCCTCATAATTCTTGTGCTCCAGATCCCTCAGCAGCTTCAGTGCTCTTCTCTGGACACGCTCCAACCCCTCAATGTCCTTCTTGGAGTGAGGGGCCCAAAACTGAACACAGGACTTGAGGTGCACCGGTGCCAAGTACAGGGGAAGTATCACTGCCAGCAGTTAGTGCCTGGTCATTTGACTGAGGGCTGAGAAATATACTTTGCTCCTTCAAATGGATCTTATTTGAGTGAGGCTACAAACCTCAGGAGATAAAATTAAACACTACCTGTGCCTGTTCTTGGAACAAAGAGCTATTAACTTGGATTTTTATTCTTATGAAGACCAGCACAATACTTCATATGAGAATGAAAAAGTCCACATTCCTGGTGATCCTGCAATTTGTGTGAGAGCTAAATAACACCATTTGCTAAAACATATTTATAATCACACAGCTCTGAGAAGATACAAGACTCTTCTTATCCTAACAGACTACCATTTTGCTGCTTTAATTCTTCAGACAAATTCAGATGTCACCTAAGTGCTGGTCTGTCAAGGTCTGTACGATTTTCTTTGCTGTCGGCATTGTTATCTATCCTGGCCCATCTAGCTTTCCAGGGAAGAAAGCAATGTACAATGTGGACATCTTTCCTCTAAGAACACAATAGGTAGAAACGTTAAGCCTTGAAGCCAAAACCAGTGAAAAATATTTGATCTTTTCCTCCGACCCAAGTGGCAGTAGATAGCCCTTGCCCAGACAAGCACTAGTCCAGATACAGAGCATGGAAAACACAGACACATCTCTGAGATGAGATAACATTAAATCCACAAATGCCACTGAAATCTACATTCCCTATTCAAAGGATAATTCATAAATGCCTTAAAGAAGAATGGTTCAATGCCGTGTACGTGGAATTAACAGCACAACTCTATTCTTGCTCATTTGTGGCAATTTCATGGTGAACCGCAATGAAATGTCTTCCTATGCTAAAGGGAGGATTTTTCCAAGATTAGAAGTAATATGTAGTTTTATGTGGGTTAATATTTATGTTAGACCAATGTAGCAACTCTAAATACACAGAGAAATGTAACTCAAGCTATGGAGAAAACTGCAATTAAAAAATGAATTAAAATCAAATTAATCTTTGCCCTGTTCCAGTGCAATGCTTAAATTGCAATTATGAAATCTGTAATAAGAAAAAAATAAAGGAAGAATAAATTACAAATACAACTGAACAAAGGCAGTGAAAGCTAAAGGAGAAATGCAGCGACTCAACAATAAAAGTGCTTTGCTTGAGGTCAAAGCTTATTATTTGCACCAGAGTTATTCGCACTCATCTGCATAGCTGAAGACAACAAGTTTAGAGAAAAATTATGAAGTTTTGAATGAAGTAGATTGACATTTGGGCAAGGATACTTCCATAAACAAATAGCAACATGTGACAGAGATGGAATCAAGGGCTATTTGAGGACTACTGTATGTATTCATGTTCTTCATACCACATATTTCTTTACAAGCTTCCTAGCAACAGAATTTCTAACTAAATCCATTAGAAACTGCATGCTTTCAGAAGGACTCACTGCCCTTCCCCTAAAATGTTTGTGGGGGGAATTAAAGACAATCATTCAAGGAAAGTATTAACCAAATGCTCCCCCTCACTAAAAGAGGAAGTACTTGAGTGATCTGAACTGTTTAGTTGAAAATGTTTAAAATATATTGTCCAGACATCAGGAGGTTCAAGACCTGAGAGCCACATGGAGCAGCCCTGGAGGAGAGGGCAAGGGAGAATGCCCCGGGTGCTAACTTTGGAGCAGTGACACCAAATTTAACATACTCCAAATAATCCAATTTAAAATAATCCAACCATACAAGGTTTTCAAGGCATTAAACAACACTTTCTCCCAAACAACAAATATATACGCTCCCCTGCAACTGAAACAGGAAAGTGCTGTAGAAAAATCATTGGAGGATTAAGATAACTTCCTTAATTTGCCAAAGGCACAGTATAAAATGAAAAGCCAAACCATTTTGCTACAATCTGTTATTTCTGGGATTTTTTTCTAGATTTCAGAATGAAGGACATTACAATTGCACTGGAAATGGTCCTAGTAAGCTTTCACCCTGAATCATCTGATTCCTTCTCACATCTTTAATGCACTGCTGGTAGAAGCCATGACTTCAAGACAGAAGAAAGATCTGAGGGTATCCAGGACAATGAAAATAAGGGAGGAAAAAAGAGAGGATTATTGCTAAATGCATTTTTATTTGTAGCAATGAACATACTGGGCTGTTGCCTTGGGGTTTATTTATTATTTGTAATTTTTTCTTCTTTTTTTCCCTTGAAGCCAACTAGGGTATAAAACCATAAAGGCTCCTCAACATCCACAACTCAAATTGGTAGATTCTGAGTATGAAACACAGCTAAGTTAAAACAATGGTCTGCCATTGACTCACTAACAGAGAGACAGGCAATTTTCCAAAGATCAGGGCATGCAATTTTAAGCCATAGAGTGTGAATTTATCAGCAATTATCCTTTATTCACAGATGTGTCATGAGGATCCCTTAATGGCTTACCTATGACTTGGATATATAAAATGCATAAGTGCCAAATACTACTAAAACCATGGCATATACTTCTTTAAATGTCACATACTGAAGAGACAGAGTTGTTCCTCATCATCTCCCCATGTGTTTCAGTCACCAGACCTTTTAAAACACGTCCATGCACAACCCTCTAGCAGCAATGCTCAGACAGTGAGCAATTCCTAACCGGCATCTCCTGACCATTTAACAAGGACATGATTTTATGAGGCTCAAGTGCCTTAATTTTGACTGTCGAGTCAGCACTGAAAATTCGCTATTTGCCAAACAGCAATTTGCCTGGAGACCAGAATTTTCAAATTACTAATTCATGCTGTACCTGTTCTTATTTCCACTCTGGAGATCCCTTCTACAGAGTTGGGACAGTGCTTGATTCCATACCTATAGCAGGAATCCACAGGCTGTTAGTTTATCTCAAAAGACACGGGGATCAGAAAGCCTTTTTTTCCCTCTCCTAATCAAAATTAACGCATAGGAAATACTATGCTAAAATCTATATTGCACTCATAAAATCTAGGAAAACTTGTTTTCTGCTGGGTAGACTGTAGTCTCTTCAAGTGTTGTCAGCAAAAAACCAAAATACACATCACTGGAGGCAGTGTGGACGTAGATGGATGTGGCAGAGCAGCACAGCTTTATCTTGGAGCACTCATTTGCTATTACCTCAAACACTCCATTTACTTACTTCAGAGCCAGCTCAGTTTTTATATTTATTTAGTTTTGATAATTCACGTACTGTTTTGGATATATTATTGGGCATGTTTTCAGGGTTTTTTTTTGCCATGGATTTGGCTGTCTACATTACTGCCACGGAGGTTTTTTTTTGCCATATATTCATAATGATACGGGTTGTAATTTTTAAGTAGAGAATCTATTACTCTGTATTTCACAGTGATATATCTTAACTCCTGTCACAAGGAAACTTTAAGTTTTCATATTTAAAAGATGCAAAAAAACCCCTCACAAACTTCTGGAATAAATTCTTGGACTGATGCCACTTTATGCTTTTTAATCACAAGGCAAATGACGGATGCCTTCATCTCCCGAGTGCTGACTGAGCTCATGACAGAGCAGTATTTCATTTTGGGCTTCTAACGTCACAACATTTACAAATTTAAAGACATTTATCCATCTCTGGTCACTCACCTAGGAGACAATCCTAGCTATGAGTAGCGGGGATGGTATCTGTGGTGATGTTTAACTTTTCCTTGCTTCTTGTCATTTCAAAAATCAGCTTTTAGTGAAGATGTATTTGGCTACTTTACCACTGGGAAAGGAAAGCAATAAGGAATGGTGGATTCTCGACTGCTGCATACCTTCAGGGATCAGGTTAATAAGAACAACGAATTAAATGGAACAAAGAAATGAAAATCCAGCTGCTGTTGGGAAAACTGAGCCCCATAGCCCCGAATCCCCCATAAGGAACTGTACAAATTTGCTTTCGAAATTAGCATCAAAAGTTGTGGGAAAAAGACAAGTATGAAATCAAAATAAGTACATATCAGTGACTCTGCCCTGGTGTTTACCTTGTAAACTTTCTGGGGAAAAGAGCTGTGATTTCTTCTGTGGAACAGTAGGGCATGTTGCAGGCTCAGAACCCCAACATGTCCCCAAGGAGAAAGTCAAAGACATGAAATCAAATAGCACATTATTTTAGTTTTGATAACTTAAAGGAAAACAGATAAAATAAAACTGATTTAATGTACTACTAATATCAGCTGCAATTATCTGGATGGTTAAATTCACGTTACTGGCAAATACGTTTGAAAAACTATGCAAATTTACTCACCTATGTTCATCACAATATTCTGAACTGAAATGTCAATCCCTAATTTAATTTTGCTGATGAAGAAATCAAGGCACAGTTCAATGGCTTGTTCAAGGCCAGAAAAGACATCAGTCACAAGCTCCTATTTACATCTCCTACCACTGGATAACTCCTTTCATAGTATAGAGCTCAGTAAATTGCTTCCATCTCAGATTTTTTCTTTTTTAATCTTTTTGTCCCTCGAAATTATCAGAAATAGAAATGGGATTTTTGTGCTCCAGACCAGCACTTCTTTTTTCCTCAATCCGAGAGAAAAATCCTAATTACACTATTTTTCCCAACATCACACATAAAACCGCATCTTCTTGCTACATTCCTTTATTAGCTTCCTTTAAGCTGAACTTACAGTTTACAGCTTGGCTGTTAAAAACATAACCAGAATAATTTCTTCCTAAGGTGACAATTAGAAACGAAAAAAGAATTACAGAGGAACCACATGGACTTTTAATTGACTGCCATGACAATTATATTATCTCAGGGATATTAATTTGAAGAAAAGGTCCTTGCAGTGAGACACTGAAACAAGCACACTTTCTGTGTCTTGGGTATCTTTTATCTGAGCTTCTCAGTGCAGCGACAGTCGTTCATTAATTAAATAGTAAAAACCCCCAGTGTCATCAAGCAATTACTGCTTATCTCCCCTCTGTAAATTCTAAATCAGGGACAGGGACAGATAATTTTTAGGAAGATTTTAAATCTGTCCTTCCTAACTGACATAACTCTTATAAACAAATCAGGTTTCCTAGGTGGGTATTTGAGGTACTAAGGAGTTGTACATGAAGCAGATGGAGATGTGAAGCGTGAAGTGGTGCACACACATGAACACTCGAGGCTACCCCAAGCCAAAGGCACTACAGAAAAGTGAACCAAAGGACTCCTGAGCCAAATTCTAATCCCCCCCCCTACTTCATAAAATGCACAACAGCCTCATATTAAAGATTTCCCTTACAAGGAAAGTTGCAATAATGGTTGAAACTTGAAATTTCAACCATTGACAAAACAGGTTACATTGTTTTACGTGCCTTTTTTAGTTAGCATGAATAATGCTTTCCTTAAGCAGTCCTTCAATAGTCTCATCCTTTTTGGCCTTGGATGCAAACCTGTCACAGTATCTTCTAGCAGCTTTTATGTCCTACGTATCTCTCTGGTAGGATCGGAATTGACCTCTGACACCAGTGGTACAAAGTCCTGCCTCCTTCAAACAAACCAAAGACATGAATTCTCCTCCCATCTGTTACCATTCAATTTCACAAAAGTATCTTAGGTGCAGTTTGTATGCTGCACTTCATATTAAAAAAGCACTGCAACTAGAAATAAAGAAACAGATTTTCCTGTTCATCGTATTTTAATGGCCAGGAATTCTGAAGCTCCAGTAAAAGTCCTATCGTTTAAATAAGAACATATTTACTATTTCAGTTTAACTTCAGTTAGACCTTTGCCACAGATCTGAAGTAAAAAGAGACAGAGGAGATTGCCTTCTTCTGCAAAGCAGGTGATTCAAACTCATCCTGAATGAGCAGAAATATTTCTTTGGGGCAGATAAGTGCTATAAACGCATTACAGAGAAGTTGCAGGATACAATGGGCTGCATATAATGTAATAGCCTTTTCAATTCAGGAAGCTGAGATTCTTATCTACATAGGACAGAAGCAAAATTAATTTGATGGCCTCAGCATAGACCTAATGGACCTAATTAACATTCCAAGTCTCTTTCAGAAACAGTACTTGAGTAATTTCTTAAATGAGAACCAAAACGGAATAACACTGTAAAGCCTGAGGTGACAAAGCTCAAAGGGAACAGTCATTTCGGCGCATGATTATGTTTTCTATAGCAGAGGGAACAGGAATGCATATTAATGAGAACGCAGGGTTTGTAGAAAGAAGTAATAGAAGAGATGACCTCTTCTTACAAATTTTACTTCATTTATATCTTCAGATTATCAGACTATCATGGTTACAACAAGGTTACTATGAACAGTTCTTTTTCATGTGAGTAAATGCAACCAAAGAACGGAGATTTTTAAAATCAAATCCGCAACAGAATTTATGAGTCAACAACTTATCATAGTTCTTGCCTTTGAAAACTTGTAAAATGTTACCAAAGTCCTCTTCTCCAAACAATCTCGTCTGGTTGGCAGTTCTTCACATAGCCACCTACAAACAGAAACTCACCAAAAGAGGAAATGAGCAGGCTACCCATCATGAACTGTTATTGCACTGTTTGCCCCCACTTCTCACTCCCATTTCCAGAAAATAATGAAGCTAGAGAAACTCAAGTTTTGTTTCATCTTAATGTTTTGAAAGATACTGTGGATGAAGATGTTTTACTAGCATCTTGGTGGAAACCAAGTGCCATAAATATCACCCAGCAGCAAGCTGCAGTCCAGACCTAAAGCTATTGGGACAACTATGATATCTCAAACTCCATTGCCATGAGGATACCAGTGAAAAGGTGGCTAAAAGAACCCCCAGTGCTGCCAGGGGTACTGGTGGACATCCATGTCCCCCAAGCGCCATTTATTTTTCTGTTCCTCAGAATAACAGCTTTTCCTCTCAAGATTTGTTTGCCTTATGTCTTCATCTTCAGTGCTCAGAAATGGAAGCTGAACTTCAGGACTTTTTAGCAGCTCATCTCTCCCATCTGCTACAGTTCAGTGTCAGTCTTCCAGAAAGATGAGGTTTTCCATTACAAACATGGGTGAAAAAAAAGAGCCCAAAATTAAGCAGCTATATTTTTCTTTTACCTTCATTAGGACCACTAGTATGACACAGCTCACTTTGTCTGCAAAGACTAAGTTAAATCACCAAAGACAAAGCTGAAGCATAAAATAATCTGATTCACCAGCATTTAGTTGAGTTATTTACCGATAAGCATCATTACATTGTCATAGAGGGCACCAGACAGGTCAGTTGAGTGAAATCTTAGGAAACGCATTTCCTTCTCTCTGCTTCAATTTCTTATCTAGAAAATGCTGTTAATGCCACCTGACTCTTTATGGAGCCCTTTGAGTGGTACAGATAAAGAAAAAAAGACTGTACAATCTGTGTTGTAGTTTAACTCCAAGTGACAACTAAGCACTATGCAGCCGCTCGCTCACTCCCCTCTGGTGAGATGGGGAGAGAATGGGAAGAGTAAAAGTGAGAGAACTCATGGATTGAGATAAACACAGTTTACACAGAATCACAGAATATTAGGAGATGTAAGGCACCTTGAAAGCTCATCCAGTCCAACCCCTGCCAGAGCAGGATCACCCAGACCAGGTCACACAGGAACACATCCAGGTGGGTTTTGAATGACTGCAGAGAAGGAGACTCCACAACCTCTCTGGGCAGCCTGTTCAGTGCTCTGTCACCCTTACAGTAAAAAAGTTTTTCCTTATGTTGAGATTGAACCTCCTATGCTCCAGCTTGCTCCCATTGCCCCTTGTCCTGTCATTGGCTATCACTGAGAAGAGCCTGGGTCTTTTTAATATGTAAAGGAAAAGCTGTGCACCCAAGCAAAGCAAAACAAGGAATGCATTTACTACTTCCCATCAGCAGGCAGGTCTTCAGTCATCTCCAGGAAAGCAGGGCTCCATCACGCATAACTGTTACTTGGGAAGACAAACACCGTAACTCCAAATATATGCCCCTTTCTTCTTTTTCCCCCGTAACTCCAAATATATGCCCCTTTCTTCTTTTTCCCCCGTAACTCCAAATATATGCCCCTTTCTTCTTTTTCCCCCGTAACTCCAAATATATGCCCCTTTCTTCTTTTTCCCCCGTAACTCCAAATATATGCCCCTTTCTTCTTTTTCCCCCGTAACTCCAAATATATGCCCCTTTCTTCTTTTTCCCCCGTAACTCCAAATATATGCCCCTTTCTTCTTTTTCCCCCAGCTCTATATGCTGAGCATGACGTCATATGCTATGGGATATCCCTTTGGTCAGCTGGGGTCAGCTGTCACATCTGTGTCCCCTCCCAAATTCCTGTGCACCCTCAGCTGTCTTACTGGTGGGGTTTTGTGAGAAGCAAAAAAGGCCTTGACTCGGTGTAAGCACTGCTCAGCAACAGCGCAAACATCCCTGTGTTATCAACACTGTTTTCAGCACAATTCCCAAACACAGCCCTATACTATCTACTATGAAGAAAACTAACTCTGTCCAAGCTAAAACCAGCAAAACATGTTACCGCTCTCAGCATGAGTTACACAATTGTAATCAAAGGAAAATACTAAATTGGGGAGATAATTTCCCTTGTTTTAGGCTAAGGGAGTGTAAGTGAGACAGACCAAATGAAAACAAAGTTTCTTAGAAAAAAAACAAATCTAAACAAATCCCACATTAATGATCATTCTCCTCATAGTTTTAAAAAAGGACATCTGAGAAATTTCAGTGTTAACTTTGATGCCAAGCAATCAGCTATGCAATAAACAGATCAGAAGTGATAACTTAGCAGAGCCCGAGTGAATCAGCAAGGTGATCCCGTCCTACGCTTGAGCCTTAAGTAGCCACTTGGCACATGCATAGCACAAAGTCTCTACTCCCTCTTTTTCTACAGAACAGAGTTGCCTCATATCAGCAGAAACTGAGATTTCTCCATCCTTTAAAAACACTTCACTTCATGCCTCTCTGTTCTGTACAGGGATACTATAAACTCCACCAGAAAGACAACAACAATCTTTGTTGTTGCAAAATAAACAGCAGGGAGCTTCCTAGTTTGTCACATCCAACAGCAACAGTTTTATTTTAGTCCAGCAGACCAAAGACATGCTGCTGCTAAAGTGACACTCACTTAGCAAAATGCCAAAACCATTTGCAACACTGTTGACTCCTATTTTAAGTTGCATTGCATTGGACTGCATTATCTGGGGAAACGGTTTACAAAAAGCATGGTAACAAGCTGGTCTCTAGGGCATCAACAAGTGCCTTTTCATGGACCTCTCTACTGAATGGGAACACATGTGAAGGCAGCGTTAGAATTCACTGTGTTACAGAGACTTGCTGTGATACAGACATCTGAGCTACTTGAGAGTCCCAGCAAGTCTTTGTCTGAGAAAACAAGTAAATAGCTCTTTTTATTTGGCTTTTATTGGAATAATTGATGTTGCTATAGAGAACACAGTCATAAATTTGATCATCATTCTCTCCAAAAAATACCCCAAAATAATCTCTCAAAAGAACAGTCTGAAAGCAAACACAATAATTTAGCAGATAGATTTAAAGCAATCATAACTGCAGAGCGAATTTAACCTGTAAATTAAAAACCTACATATCTAAATCTATACATTTAAAAGGGAACACAGTGTTACCTTTGCTCAAAGGCAGTTCCAAGTGAAAGCAGCATTTTCAGACCTTAAACACTTCAAACACTGACTTTTGCCAGTTTGTACTTACATAGGAGAAAATCACCCTGAAAAACTGAGGTTTCAATTAGACCTCAAACTTCTATATCTGAGAATCTGGTGGCCAAAAACCTCTTTCAACTATGGGCACTGGAACAGAAGGTTTTTGGGGTAGGTGGTTGTTTTTTTTTTGTACCTAAAATTACTTTCAGCAGATTTTCACAAAACTGTCTTGTTATCCGTCGTTTTGAGCACATATGCTAGCGGCTCTATGGAGCAGAGCTGGCGAAGCACCCTGACATGCACTTCTTGGCCTTGTTTGCTTGAGCTCTGGTCTTGGGAACTGCCTGCTGCTCTCTTAGAGGTGGGCTGAGTTCACAACTTAGGTTGTTCAAGGCAGCTGGGGACACCAGCCACAAAGCTACTTTTTTAAACTCCTGATAGCAATTCAGTTCAAAAAAAACTAAAAGAGGCTCTAGGCTGCAAGGTAGATTTGAACTATCCAGACAACAACACCTCAAATGGAACTTTCAGCTGGTTCCTTAAAATCTCTTCTGTCAAGACAGGAAAATCTAACAATCTTCCCCTCAGAAACACGAAATTTCACTTATCTTTACATCCTCTGTCTAAAGGAATCTATCGTTTCAGCACATGAATAGAGACTTCTATTGTCACAGCTCTCTACTACCCCCAAAATAACACATACATCAGTCACTGGAGGAATCTAGAAGGCTCCAAATATTGGACAGGTTTGGCAAGCAGCACTGATGTTGTGATGTGTATTTTCATCCTTTCTTGGATTCCTTACCAAGGTCTGTAACCTTCATTTGCTGACAGCAAAGACCCAGACCCACTCCATCGCAGTGTCTTAGAGTAGTAGGAAGTGTGCTTGCTTCCTCCTACCTGCAGTGACAGGAGTAGCCAATAGCTGTAAGTTTAAACTACATGTTAAGGGCACTGTGCTTTTTTAAAGCATCATAAGGATACAATACTTTGGCAGAAGCTATTTATATAGCTCAGTAATGTGATTTCATGGTATTTATGTTTGTGGAAATCACTATGCTAAATTGCACACAAGGCTCTTCAGTCCAACACTACCTCTGCACCAGGTACTTCAGAAAGGAAGGCAAAGAGTCTCATCTTCTGGTGTTGTGAGAGGGGGAGGGAATAGAAAATGAGCAACGCATCCTTTTAAATCTGTCTTGGTCCCAAGAATCCTGGTGTTTAACAAAACCTGACTTTTCCAACAGAGGGCTTGAAAACCACAGAATCATTGAATGGTTTTGGTTGGAAAAGACCTTTAAGATCATCAAGTCCAACCATCAAACCTGCCCTAAGTCTGCCACTAGACCAGTGGTGGAAAAATGGTACTAAGCGTTTTGAAAGCTTCTTCACAAAGCATCTATGAAACATAAGGCCAATAGCAATTTTCCATATCTTCACCCATTTTCCAAAAGTTCCTCAGTTTTCTGAAATGCTACACAGGTTCGTGTCAAGTGTTTTAATGACTTTCTCTGAACCAAACCATTCCCTCCCAGCCAGTAGAAAGCAGCTGGCAATCACCCCCCCCCCAGCTTGCCAGTGGCACATAGCAGATTTTTAAGGGTCTGTAGACAGTACTTTTCCAAGATCAGACAAGAAGGAATCATTTCTTCCTTGGTGACCCAATGGGATTTGCGAGTCGGCACTTTATGAGGACTCAAATTTACTTCATTTTCTATAAATCACTTCATATCCTAAGGATTCTTGTATGAAATAGTCACTCATTCCTCAGGCAAGAACTCCATTTACTCTTGCCTGAGGTAGATTCTGAGTCAGATCTTCAGAGCTGGGCTCCTGGGTGCTCAGTGACACATCCTCATCTCAACCACAATGCCACACGCTGATGAAGGGCAGATCACCCTTCACTTCACCAGGAACATGACTTGGGCCCATGACTCCTGCCCTTTAGAAGCAAAATACATAAATAAGTATTGAAGGGAGGGTTTGTTTTTTTTTAATTGTCAACTTCCTCTGAAGTGAAGCCCATTCTTTTAGTAAAGTATTCCTGGTAAAAACTCTCCAATCTCTTTACCCTTATAGGGTATAAAACCAAGTTTGCAGCTCTAGTCTGGCCTGCTTCCAAAACTGGAACATCTGCAAACTTTAAATCCCTTTTTACTATAAACACAAAACAGGCTTTTCCAGGAAAGAGTTTGCACTTATTCTGGAAGCCACACAATACTAAAAAATGCAAGACACAAAGTAATAATAATACCCTTCCTGAAGACTAGAATGCTTTGTAAAAATGTGAACAAAAATAAGAGTGGTATCCAAAAAATTACAATTCTGCTTCACATATGGGATCTTGATTTGTAAACAAGGACCTGTGACTTTAACAGATGATTCAAAATCCAGGAAGAAACCCAGAACAATAACTGTATTTCCTTAGGAACCTCCCCAAAGCTAAGGCATTTATAACTTCTGCACACTAATGAAACAAACAGCACAGATCTCATCTGTTTTTGAAGATGTTAGAATGAAAAGAGAACAACAAAAAGAATTCTCTCAGCTGCATTTATCCTTCTCTGTTGTATCCAACGAGGATGTTCTATATCTTCTCACTTTGTGGTTAACCCCTGAAAGGGAACACTATGCATATTCACAGAATATCAGGAGTTGGAAGGGACCTCGAAAGCTCATCCAGTCCAACTCCCCTGACAGAGCAGGATCACCCAGACCAGGTCACACAGGCACACATCCAGGCAAGTTTTGAATGTCTGCAGAGAAGGAGACTCCACAACCTCTCTGGGCAGCCTGGGCCAGGGCTCTGGCACCCTCACAGTAAAGAAGTTTTTCCTCATGTTCAGATTGAACCTATGCTCCAGCTTGCTCCCATTGCCCCTTGTCCTGTCACTGGCTATCACTGACAAGAGCCTGGCTCCTTCCTCCTGACACTCGCCCTTTACAAATTGATCCCCATGAATGAGGTCACCCCTCAGTCTCCTCTGCTCCAAACTAAAGAGACTCAGCTCCCTCAGCCGCTCCTCTTAAGGGAGATGCTCCACTCCCCCCATCATCTTTGTGGCTCTGCACTGGACTCTTTCAAGCAGTTCCTGCACTTCTTCAACTGAGGGGCCCAGAACTGAACACAATATTGCAGATGTGGTCTCACCAGGGCAGAGTAGAGGGGGAGGAGAACCTCTCTCGACCTACAACCATCCCCCTTCTGATACACCCCAGGATGCCATTGGCCTTCTTGGCCGCAAGGGCACATTGCTGGCTCATGGTCATATTCATGGGTAAAAGCATCTTCAAACGCGATAATCTGGTTACCTTAATGCCTCAGTTGATAGATAATTTCTGAGTCTCTGCTGCAAATCTCCAACAGGCCAACAGCCCATACTATCAGAAGCAGCCTCTATTCCTTTCTTCTTTCTGCCACTGTATGTGACGTTGGAATACACATTTTGCCCCCAAACAGGTAGAGTTACTCTAGTAAGAGCAACACTGTCCTCAATTTTAACTACTTGATGTGCACCTTGACACTATGTTGAAGGACATTACACATACACTAATTATGATCATCCCTACTTAAAATTCTTCAGTAATTTTAAGTCATCAAGATATGGATGAAGCACGGCAGTGTGGGATCATCTCCTGTATGGAGCTTTATGCTTACAGACATAAACCAAGGAAAATACCATTAAGTGACTGTTCCAAATCAAAATAAACAAATGGCAGAGACCAAAATCAACCTAAGAGTATGTTTCAGATACTGTGTTAGATGCATTGCTTCCTAATAAAGTCCAAAGTAAAATAATAATAAAATAGCCTTTTAATTTTATTCTTTTTTTCACTGCCAGGCTCAAAGTACCTAAAAGGGGAAGATTTCCCCCTCTTTTACAGACATAGAAGGTTGTGTTTATTCAGTAGGGCAGGGAAAAACTTGGAAAACAAGGTCTCTTGACCTTACCCACTGGACTGCACCTCAGTACTAAGGATTGTAACACAATAAACCATTGGGAATCAAATTTGAAACATGCACTGAGGATCATAAATTAACCTGAATCACTGAGGAGTGTTCAATCAAAGGACATACACCAGTTTCCTTGAGGTAAGGAGCTTTACGTCTTGTGCTGTCCAAGGGCTGCAAAAGAGGGTTATGGAGCACAAAAACACACGTAGCAACTATGAGCTTACTTTAAAATTTGACTGGAAAAAAAACACCTCAACAGAATCTTAAATATAATATGGTTGAAGGCATTCATAATTTCTGAGCAATTATTTCCCAAGGGCTTCCACCACAGAAAGGAAAGGCATTTATAAATGTAACTGAAAAGAAAGCAGGCATACCTGCCTTTGGTGTAGTTATGTGGCACAAAGACAGACATTATACTCAAACTCAGTTGCAGTTATTTTCTGTAACTTATAATTACCAACAGTGTTTTAATTACTGCATTTTGCAGATGACCCATACCATAACCATAGAAAAAAGTCATTAAAGCTAATGAAAAATTCAATTTCAAAGACTTCACTGGATTGGCCTCTAAATTCAGCTTTTAGAGTCTTGGAATAAAACACTTTGACAGTTTACATCGTTAAATAATTGAATGTCATATAAAAGTCCTCTTTTAGTCATCATTCATTTAATTATCTCCACTGTTGAAATAATGCGATAAACCCATGCTGATCAGTATGACTTAGCACTTAGAAGTACAAGTCTAACAATACAAAGCCAGTTATAGTATTTTTCCTCTAAAAAGATCAATTTCAGCTTCTAATATACATGATTATTAGCTCTTGCTTTTGAGTTCACCATTCTACCTGGAGTATAATGCAAAAAATACATACATATATTTCAATATATAACATATAAAACAGAGATTTGCAAGAGGATAACAACTGCTGAATTTAATTATGGATTAAAAAAAGAGAAGCAGCTGTTAAAAACCAGATTGAACTGTCCTTTCTTTTTTCCATATCTCTACAGAGAGATTATTTTCCCTTCTCCAGTGAATCTGGAAGCCAGTCACCACTTGCCAACCTCTCATCTCTAGAGTGCAGTTGGGATCCCTTGTTTAACACTCCATGGTAGCAAGCTGATCACAGCTACCCAGATGTGGGAATTGAAGGTAGAAATACTGCTGTGATTATTTTCTTTTTGATATGTACATTTAATAAAAGTCAATATTGTAGTCTGTAACATAGTGGTATCTGAGATATTTTAGAAGAGATGACATGACATATGGAAAACGCTGTATTTCATGTATCACTGGGTAGTAAAATTATTAAATATATATTTTTATTATTTTTCATTGGTCAGTAATGATTTTCACATTTAATAGAATTTTTAAAAGCATATACCAAAACATTTTTAACTACATGCACAGACACTTGCAAATATGGGAATATTTACATGTGTGTGTCACTGATGTTTCTGCTTCTGATTGGTTATCCACTCGTAACAAAAGAAAACCATGACTTAAATTCCCACCATTTCCTTTTGAATATTTAACATTCCAACTTTATACATCCTAATCTCTGGATTGTTTTCAGCCAGTAACACAAATTAAAAGCAGAGTAAAAAGCAAAGCTTTAAGGAAAGCAGGTTCACTGGTAGCATGGAATCAATAACCAATCTGAATTCTCATAATGTTCTTCCAATATTGTTGTTCTAATGACGTGTGAATGAAAAAAAATATAAAGGAATCCTACATCCTCCTCTTTGATCACCGCAAACTTGTAGAGAAGGAGATCTCAATTTAGAAAGACAATAAAATAGAATGAATCAATCAAATCTGTATTTACAAAAGGTCTTGACATATCACACACACAATTCTTACCATCAATAACCATTGGCTTTTTTAACCTCCTCTGACAACGCAGCCTATGGCATTAAGCTTGCAATGAGAAAAGATGCCAACTGTAGCACGCTTATTTTCAATCTAAGTCATGCAATGGGATGAATCATGTGCCTGAGAGTGGAGCAGAAAAGCTTGTCACCTTGAAAAATGATTACCCATGCATGTTGGCTACAATCATTTCATACCAAGAATATTACTGAGCAATGAAAAGGAGAACAGGAAAATGATGCATTCATTTGAAACTGAACTTCATCTTCTTCTTGTGATAGAGGCAGTGACTGTTTCTGTCAATCTGTCTATTGCACAAAAAGGGATTAGGGCATTAGGAGTACAAGTGAAAAGTTCAGAGCTATCACCCCTCTGAGGAGTCCTGACACCAGATCAACCAAATATTCTCATCCACATATCACACCGTCACTTCCACAGGTTGCAACATCCACACCATGTCCATCCACATCAGCTGCAACTCAGAGAGAAACCAGGTTTCTCAGAACTTGCAGTGTGTCCTATACTCCACAGGCCACCAGATTCCTCCAAACTATCTGTGTGCACACAGGGAAAACATCAGGTGCTACGCAATGGTAAATCCAACACCCTTCACATGAGAGCTCCTGTGATAATTGAGTTATTCTCCGTGTTGGGAACATATATCCAATTCAAGTCTGAATGTATCCAGCCTTATTTTCCAGCTGCTGGATCTTTCTTTGCCATCACCAGTTCCTCTTTCCTTCACCAGTTTTCTGTTCCTCGAAAAGATATACACAGACTATAATCAACATCCCATAACCTCATCTTCTTAAAACTAAATACACTAAGCTCCATCCCAACCCTTTTAACATATTTTTCTAGTCATCTAAGCACTTCAGAGTCCCATTCAGTTTTATAAAACTATCGCTATCTTTCTTTGTAACAACAGGATTGGTGTAACCATGATCACCTAAAAATGTAAGTGCATCAGTCTGTTCATATGTTGGGATTCTATACAGCTTTAACATAAGATTTTAAAAACTTTAGTATGAAAATATTACTTTACAAAAAAAGGAACCATGAAAATAACTTACAACTGAAAATGTGCAAAGAGTATATATATATATATAAAATACATATATATATATTTGGATTACCATATTCAGATTCTATCAAGATTTCCATATTGCTGTTATATAAGATAACTGGAAAATGTCTGAATTTAATGCACTGTACTTGGTATGTGCTGCTTTTGAACAACGAAATTTTGCTGGTTAATGTTTTCCCAAAGGCTTCTTTGTAATGAAGGTGGGCGAGCTCTGAGAAGAGGGGATATGAAAGACCATGGCAATTTTAGTATTGCTGGCATCTAAACAATTAGACGGAAGAACTAAAATAAAACTTAGCTAATTGTAAAATGTAATTATCCTTGAGAGGAGTAAACCAGCATTAATTGCTCTAAGTGCTCAAATAAACATAGAGGGGTTTCTCAGACATTCTCCAAGTAGGCGAGTAAAGAAGAAAATTGGAATATTAAAATGAAAGAGGAGAGCATCACAAATCAGGCAAACAAAAATGTAAGAGTTTCTTCAGGGAAACATTAACAACCTTCAACTCATAAACTGTATTAGTGCTGTTCTTATTCCTGTGATTAATACCACCTTGGATGTTACTAGTGCTCAACTTTGCTTCTACATGAAATATATCAAGCTTAACTGATGCATTTTATCTTCCCTGATGTTACTGAAGATGGAGGCAGTAACTTGCTGGTTCGAGAAGTATGAACTCCTGCGCAATGGTGCAGTCAGGTCTTCCTCAGCATGCAAACATTGAAGAAAGAAATACAAATTTCCACAGTCCACCACAACTACTCCATAAATTCTTCTAATTCTGGGCTGGCAAGGGATAGCTGATTAAAAGGTACACATGAAACACGTGCATCTGACGTATACATGTGCCATGCCATTTGGGTGTAGACAGCCTACAAAACAAAACCTTTATCTTTCCTTACTGTGAGTTTCTTTTAAATCTAAAACATTTCTGACATCAAGGTACTTGTCCTGTCTTAAGAAACCACCTTAAGAGTAGCTTCAAGTGATGAACTAATTTCATGACATGGCTACAACAGTAGAGTAGGAACCAATTAGAACCTTGTAAGTTATGTTTTGTAGGAGTCATGTAAAACAAGTAACTCTACTTACCAGTGTCATAAATAGCTCTAAGTTCACTGATACCAGAAAAATGCTTCAGATAACCAACAACCCAAGAAAAAATATTTCTGTTTTATAAAGTTAGTAATGCAGTTGCTTCCAGACTTGAAAATGAGCATTTAGGTGCAGTGAAATGAAAGAGGCAATTGGAAACCAATTAGCCGAACTGAAAATGGAAATGGTTTCAGGCCTAGATCTGCAATCTGCACCGAGATTTGCATCAATGTCCTTATTTTATCTTATGTTTTGAAGCAAGCTTCACGCGATGAAGAACTGCAAACACTCCCTGGTTTGACAGAATTTGAATATTTCGTTATTTATCAACAAAACCATCCCTGATGCTTTGATTTATTTGCATTCTGAAGTTTATAGATGTATAAGTAGACAGTTCTTTTGTCTATTTAGAGATAGGAGATCCAGGCCAGGAATTTTAGCCCAAGGCTCCTTCTGTTAAGTTCTCTGCAGACTGAAGAAGTTCATTCATGAACTGGATCTACCACACCTAATGCTGCCAGTGCACAATCAAAATATCAAAAGCTCTCCCTTCCTTCTCACCTCCCTGGAATGGGTATTTGGAAAGGAGATGCTCTGAGATGGGGATGGAAGTAATAGGAACAGGTTGGGCCTCACATGCTGTGTTAAGAAGCAGCACATGAAATACATGAGGGTTTTTGAAGTTGCAGATATCAGTTATTAAGACAGCAGCAATGTGGCCTGCATGTTTTTGTTATCACATACCAAAAATATAGTACAATCAGAAAGAAAATCCATTCTGCTGCTTAACGGTGTGCTGCTCAGTAGCCTCTCCTCAAATTAAAGTAATTAGAAGCTCTCACATTCATCCCTCTTTAGATAAAATACATGTGAGGGGATGCTGACAATGTTCTGCTGTGAAATTTTGCTGTGAAGTTCCTACACGTAAACAAGGAGGTAGAAAAAACTGTATTTTTGTGTCAGATTTATATACCAGCAACATCCAATTATGAAATAATATTAAAATTCTGGATATAATTAGGACCTGCCTGTGCCCAGGCACTGGCAGCGGAGGCTGCAGTGGGGCCTCTGTGGGGAGAGGCCAGGGCCGCTGGACACAGCCACTCCCAGCCGGCTCCACCACAGGACACACTGGCCAGGGGGAAAACAGGTTTCAGAAAGGGCAAAAGACGGCACAGGCAGAGGAGGAGGAAGCCAAGGAGGGAGCAACAGCAGAGGGACCCTGAGGCCACAGGAGGAGGAGGGCAGGAGGTGCTGCAGGCCCAGAGCAGGGATCCCCTGCAGCCCTGGAGAGACCTCGCTGGAGCAGAGACTCACCAGAAGTTTTGTCTTTGTTTCTCATCATCCAAATCTGCTTTAATTGGCAATAAATTAAACTAATTTTCCCCCAAGTTGCATCTCTTTTGCCTGTAATGGTAACTGCTAAGTGAACTCCCTGTCTTTATTTCAACCCATGAGCTTTAGCTCTCACTATCTCTCCCTCATCCCGTTGAGGTGGGGGAGTAATAGAATAGTTCGGGGTGGGGGCAGCTGGCCAAGGTTAACCCAGCACACCCCTCGTCAGGAAATAATTGCTTATGTACTCCCTTTAGTAAGTAGAACAGAATTAACTAGTTATTAGTTGGCTACTAGATACATTTAATTCCAAGAGTATATCCCTTAATTCTAAGAGTATATCCCTGCCACACACTTCTAAAGTTTCAGTACCACAGACTACGTATTGAATACACATGGTATTCTTCAGAGACTATCATGTGGCCATGGCCAAGACAGAAATGTTCCATATGGTGTTGCTACCGTACCCATAAAAAGGCTTTAATGAATTCTGACTTCATGCCGCTGCATAAGAAGCACAGAGATGTAATGCCTGCCACATTCTGTTTCACCCAGCCTCTCCCGCAGTCTGTCCTCCCGTGTCTTTTCCTCTCTTGTTCTGCGCTTACCTCTAGCAGGCGTGCGAGAACATCCATCCCCCATCTGTTTGGTTTTAAATCAAGATCTTTTCCAAGCTGTTGCTCATGCTGCCCATTGGCTCTTGGAAGACTTATGTTGCTTTACTCCCTCCTTAAAGCATTTTCTTTGGTGTGATGCCCACAAAAGCTTCACAAGAAAAATGTTAGAGATCACCGCCTATCGCAGTGAACCACAGCATCTCCTTGTTTTCCTGAGCCCTCCCCAGCTCATTCAGATATTTTCTTTCATCTTTTTACACAGAGAGTTATTTCTGGACACCGTCTTCTGTTTTGTCCTGTTGCTTGCAATGCACCGGTTAGTCAGCAGGATTAGAGGGATTTATAGGTTCTCTGCTGCAGAAATAAATAATAATTAACTTACTAGGTGTTTGGGAAAATAAGTAAGTTATTTTGCCATTTTCCATGGATCGTATTTTCTAAATTTACTTTCTCACATTGGCACTTAATAACTTGACTCTGAAAAAACAGATACCATATTTTAGGTTTCTCCTTATTTTTCTACTCTCTTTTAAAGTAAAAAAAAAATATTAATTTCCTAATATTATATCTACAATTACTTCTATATATTAGAGACAGACACATGGAAATAGAGTCTAGCTTGAACATACCAATTTTCACTGTCAAATAGGAACAATTTCTATCTATGCCTAGCATCTGGATTTTCAAAATCCTCCCCAGGATTCATAGACACGGACAGAAAAAGCAGTGCTATTTTAGGTTGCTGGAAGGAGGCCGTTATTCACAATGAACACTTTACAGTTGGTACACATTGCAGGGGCTGTTGACCAAATGAAGCTTTAAAGGAAAGCAGTTTTGAGCCTAGTAAAACTCAGACAGATGCTAACTCCCGAGGAAAAACAAATCTTAGGAAATATGGAGAAAAATGCTCTATTAAATCACACAACTCCTCACTGAACATGTGCAAGAATCCTTCCTGCAGGAAACCACAAGAATAGAGAAACCCACAGAAGGGTGACTTGAATATTGCAGACATGCGGTCCATTTGGAAGCTGCTCATGAACTCCCCTCAAATTTCACAAAAGCTGTTCAAAAATATAAATTACTTTGAAATCCAAGTAATTCCTTACCTCAGGTATGCTTTCTTACACATCTTTAGTCTAATTGTAATACTTTCCTCAGTGAGCATACTCTATTTTCACATATGCTTTACCACTTCATCAGTGTTTAAGTAGAGGGGCTTAAGGTTGTTCTTGATTTTGTAGGTTTTTTAAAATAATTTCAAGGATGCATAATTTCATATGGTATTTTACCTGAATTTCCTAATGGCCAAAAGTGTCATGCAAGATATTCTGCCTTGTGAAAGAGGTGAAAGAAGGCCAGGCTGAGCAGTCAACTGGAAGCAAGAGAAAGAGGTTATGAGGCCAAGACAGTTTTAGCTGAATATTTCATTTTGGGGTAGGATGTAGGCTGAAGAGTTCAAGCATAGTAAATAGAAAAGGGTTGGTCCATATTTTCCTATGTTTTTTTCCAAAATAGCCACAAAGCCCTGCAGTGATGGGAAAACCACCACCTCTCTCGCAAGAAGACCTTCCCTACAGTGCACATCAACCAAACAGGCTTCCCAATAGGAAGCATTTTACTTTTCCTTTGCTTTTCTTTTGCTTTTAATTCCATTTCTTTGCATCACATAAAAACGCATGGCATGCAATGCAGAAAAACAAAGTTGTAACAATGGGAAGTGGGTATTACAGAGGAATCAAAAGCAAAACTGCTACTGAATTTACCAAAACTCACTATCAATACATTACAGCGTCCTTCTGCAGTGCTCCAGAAAGAGCCCTACAGAGCTGTCAACAGAGGCTTCAACTCAAGAGACCCCTCTGTTTTGGAAATTATCTCTCTTTCTCTGAGTAACATCTAATTTCTGTGACACATTTTAAAACAAACTCTAACAAAGGAAGTTACTCAACTTCAAACCTGCCGTAACACTGACACCTCCAAAGAGCAAACCTCAAGGGGACAAAGAAAAGCAAACAAACATCAACAGTTTAGCAGCCAGTTTCATTTCCTCTCACATTTTCAGCAAACAAATTAGTGTTTTAATATTCCCCGGGCAAACTACACTTGTTGTGCTGTCAGATCTCAAGACACGCTCAAAATCTCTTCCTCCTCTCAATTTTGTGTATTAAACAACCCATCTGGTTTGGGTCTGATCCAATAAAACTAACCTGCATCCCTCAAATACCCTTTAAATGCAAAATGCTGGAGTTTTAAGATAACTTTATGAAACCAATGTGTGTTCTGCTCTTCCCACTCACAAAATTGTGAACCAAGGGTTTGTTCACATGTCAGTGTTTAGTCATTCAACCGTGTGTCCCTTAAATCCAGCCCTCAGATGCACTGGGTAATACTACACAGTGTTCCAGGTTTCCTAGAAGCTAATTCCATTGTGAAATTTTATCTGTCACAATAAACATTCCCCAAATTAGCTTAATTTGCAAAACAACTATTCAATATTGTTTTTGGTATTGCCAATCTTCTCTCATTTATAGCTTATACGCACAGCACTTCCGTATTTCCTTTAGCTTTTAAATATTTATATACTAGCATTGCTCTGGCATGGCATACGTGCCAATGACAGTTAGCACGATGTAAAGCAACATTTGGATTGGTAGTTAGCACAAACCTTGTTTGACTTCTTAATAACTATAAAGATTTTATCATTACGTCACACTAAAGCATGCTGTATGGTTGGAGCTGTTACAAGGCCGCATTCAATTACAGAGCTAGGCAAAAAACTTAATTCCTTAATACAAGAAACAAAGCAGAATTCAGCTGAACAAATATAGCTATTTTTCATGAGTTTTACATGTCCCTATGCTCCCTTCAAGGTCAATGGGGAGACAGGGGCATTCTTTGCTCCTGACCCAGACAAAAATACACATACAAGCCAAGCAACTCAAACCTTGCAAGTGTCTATTACTATCCTTTCAGGATAAAGGAAGCCTAATACAACACAATTAGATATAGACATCTACATCAAGTACCATGAATCTTGTCCTTATTGTTTCTGTTTGACTACATCTTCCTTTCACGGAATATTACCTGAGTTAATTAAAAACAAAAGATCATTTTTCTTGGATGCCTATACAAACAAATGAGAAGTCTCTCAAATGAATGCAAGGCTATTTACTTTCTTCTTAACTACTCAAATCGCAAACCCTGTTTTGAATAGAATAAATTTGTTTATTTGTTTGTTTATTTATACAGCTTACAGCAGTGATATGGCTTTCATCCAATAACCCTCCTTTGGGCCTCTCTGATGCCAAATGGATTCGTTTTGAGGTTTTTTTAGGGTTTTTTGCTGTTGTTGTTGGGTAGAAAGGGACAGAGAAATAGTAGCCTGTCATAATGTAGCATCAACAACAATACAATGCGATGTTAACCTGCCATGCAAGCTCTAGGCAGGTCAGGGAGTAAAAAATTATATGCACGGGCTTTCTCCTTTCATGGCTTTTATGTAGCTACACAGATCAGTGGGAAAATATCAGGCAGAAACACTCATAATTTCTACAGGTAACTTGAGACTTCTGGTTCCTGTATATCAAGGAGGGCGAAGTGACTTCTGTCACTGTTCGTGATGCAGAGAGGCCAACCACCAAGACATCAGTTTGGCTTAAAATAAATTTAGTAGGGTAAATAGTTCAGATTTATGAATGTTTCCTTTGAGAGTTTGCTCCAGATTCATAGACATTACAATAACAGGTAACATTACATCTTCTTCTTTTCTGACCTCTTGTACTTCCCAGAACAGATAATTTCATTCGTTTCTCCTACTGATACTTCAGTCATTTGTGTCTGGCCATGAATCTCCCCACTCTGGAGTCTGTGGATTAACTTCATGGTCTTCCCTTTCCAACCTGTCACTTATGAATCTCTCCTGGAAGATGCTGGAGACTCAACTTCCTAAAGGAGCTCTGACAGCCTCAAACAAACACTAAATTTGTACAAATAAAATCGACCAGGCAGCTAAAAGCCATGGCAAGCCTCACGTAGTCATGGTTATACTCCCTTCCTACCCAAAACAGCCTCATCCATAGTGTCATTGCAAGCGGTTCCCGGTTATTCCAGTCTCCAAGACTGACAATATCTATGGTGTGTTACTGACCACCGGCCATGGATAGAAGAACTGCTGGTGAAATCTTTATGGATATAGACACTATCATCTGCCACGCTGCCCTTTATATTTTCTCTTGAAGAAAAAGGAAGGGGAGGATGGAAAGGGTGATTCCTCAGCAGGAGCCAGCTACTCCGGTTCTCTTATTTGCCTCTTTTATCAGCCAAAAAGCTAAAATAACCCATTGTAACACAGTAATGGGCTCATAATGGACACAGAGACCGATGCCTTTGATTTTCTGGCTTTCTTTCCTGAAACATCTGCTGGTAAAAACACTTTCCTGAGAGAGCTCAGCAAAAGGACTGTCTTGCCCCAGAATAAGTGCAATTGCAGCTGTAATTCAGAACTGGAAAAACACATTATGGAGCCAAACCATTATCCAGAAATAATTATTTAGTGGTTTCAAATACAGTTAGGAATTTCCCTCTGAAGGAGAAAACCTAACAGCCCGGAGTACTAGGAGAAAAAATGGAGGCTTTAAAGACCCAAAACTGAACTGCAGGAGCAGCATAACTTGCTCACTATGGTCTGTAAAAAAGCTGATTTAACTCTTTAAGGACCTATGGACCTGAGCACAATGTGGAAGGCTACAAATTAAGTTACTTGCTGCAGTTAATAGCATTAGTAATAGATAATACAGTGCAATAAAGACTATACTGTACTGTACTGTACTATACTATACTATACTATACTATATAAAGCACAAATCCAAGAGGATGGGAAAATGTGACAAACTGTGAAACATCGTTACTTGGTTCAAAGCAGTGTGAATAAGGACCATATCGTGGTCACTTCCACAGGGAAATTTCTCAAATGGCAAAAAACAAAGCAGAGTCTGCAAAGGGAATGCCTATTTTGGGACCCTGTGGGAGCAGAAGAATGAGAGAAACTAGAATCTTTCCCTCTGTATTAATTATTTCTTATTTCACTTTCCCCTCAGTCCTAATGCTGTTTTCAGGCAGTTATTTGCATTTATTAAATTATAATTTATTTCACATAATTCAAAAGAAAAACAAACATCTGAATGCCTTGTAATAATGAAAGTGAAAACCAATATGACAACAAAATTGCTAATACGATAAAAAATTTATATCTAACCAAGGCAGAATATCAATCCTGCTGTTTCTGGCTCACATTCAATTTTATGAAGAGACAGACTGAAGATTTTTAAAAATATATTCATAAATAACACACTAGCACAATCCGATTAGAACAAAAGTTTCTTTTTTCCAGAACCAAATAAATATCACACCAGGAAGAGTCCCAGTGCTCTCAGACATTTTACTCCTTTTGGGATTAAAGCAGAAGATTCTCTCCATTGCACAGGGTCTTTTAATGACAAATAAAGCAGTGGGCAAGAGCCATGCTGGGAGAGGACTTCCACCACCACAAGTGCTCCCCAGGACCACTCTACAAACATCTTCTATTTGCCAACCCCATCAAAAAAAGGATGCCAGGGCAAAAGGAGCCTAACCAAAAACTGACACTGAAAAACTCGTAGATACAGGAAGGACAAGTGGAGTAAATGTCAATTTTTCCCCCATCCATTTTCACAAATAAAAGTATTCATGTACAATGAGGAATCAAGAATAAAAAGTGTCTGGGCATATATTTACTGCATTTCATAGAATCACAGAATGGTTTGGGTTGGGAGGGACCTTAAAGCTCATCCAGTCCAACCCCTGCCATGGGCAGGGACACCTCCACCAGCCCAGGCTGCTCAAAGCCCCGTCCAACCTGGCCTTGAACACTTCCGAGGTGTTTTACAGCCAGGGACAATCAGGTGCCTTAACTCGGTCTCATTACGACTGGCAAATGGTCCCAACCAGTTCACAAGAAAAGCAGAGAGAAAGCAAGGAAACATCTCTCACCTCCCCAGATATCAGTGGTTCCAGAATGACTTCCATCTTGTAACGCCATTTCTATGACTTGTTGACGTTCACAGCCATCACCAGCACAACAGCATGGTTGCAGGCAAGAAACAAGCACTGCTCTTCATTCTCAGAGGCAGCTAAGCAGTATGTACAGTACTTCCAGGGCAATTATGTTACATGATGCTCTAAAATAAATTCAATTATTAAACAACACCATATGTCACTTCCCTCCAGCTGAAAACACAGCATACAGTTACTGTGTTAAAAAATCAAAACCTGCTGGAGTAAATAATATTAGATGTCACTGAAAAGATGCTTTTTTTGCTGCAGTATGGGGTGACAGTGTAATTATAAGTTTTGGTAAACTTTAACCTCCTCTCCAAGCACTTGTTCTACATTAACTCACATGTTAGGGAAGAGACTGTGCCCCTGTACAATCACTGGTGAGGCTGCACCTCGAATCCTGTTTTCAGTTATGGGTGCCTCACTCCAAGGACATTGAGGGACTGGAGCATGTCCAGAGAAGGGAAATGAAGCTGGTGAAGGGTCTGGAGCACAAGAATGATGAGGAGTGGCTGAGGGAGCTGGGGTTGTTTAGTTTGGAGAAAAGGAGACTGAGGGGAGACTTTATCGCTCTCTAAAACTGCCTGAAAGGAGAGGGTAGAGAGGTGGAGGTTGGTCTCTTCTTCCATGTAACAAGTGATAGGATGAGAGTAAATGGCCTCAAGTTGCACCAGGGGAGGTTTAGACTGGATATAAGGAAAAATTTCTTTACTGCAAGAATGGTCAAGAACTGGAAGGGGTTGCCCAGGGAGGTGATGGAGTCCCCATCCCTGGAGGTGTTCAAGAAGCGCATGGATGTGGCACTTCAGGACATGGTTTAGTGGGCATGGTGGGGTTGGGTTGACGGTTGGACTTGATGACCTTGGAGGTCTCTTCCAACCTTAACGATTCTATGTTTCTATTCTGTGATCTCTGTCATTTCACTCTCCCACCCAAAAACCATCTGTGTGCCTAAGTTCTCACCTCCATGTCTCTTCCCTTGCCTACAGTCTCACTCATTCATGTGCTAGCAGCAACTGCTACACAGCAAATTCAACACAAACATTGCTGTGTGGTCTCCCAGACCTCACAGCCAGGAGGGCACATTTCACACAAGCAACAGGTAAATTATTTTCCCTCCCACACCTCTTCTTTTCACATTTGGGAACATCGCTCCCAACCTCATGCTCAAGCAGCCTTCCATACGCCTCAGCATCACATCTGGATACTCAACAGGTCACATCACTTCCCTGCCCTGTGATTTACTGGATATCAAACGCTCCTCCTATCAGCCCAGATAAATCATCCATCTTTGCCCTGATCATCTCCTGTCTCAATTACTTCCTACCTGGCATCCAGTTCCCATATGCTTCCTCCCTTTCTATCCTGTCCAAATCGCAGCTGCAAAAAACCTAGACTGATGGTCTGGAAACATCCTTCCCTTCCTCTCAAGGTACAGAAGCAACCCACAGCCCTTATTTTCTCCTTACTTCCTTTCTTATTGCTCCTCTGTTATCTTCTCTTGATCTTCCCTGGTTGAAACTGCAGAGTATCCCCTACCCCAAGGATTTTCCATTAAAGGGCTTTTCATTACATGAAAAGCTCAAGAATTTCCAGATAAATTGCTTTATATTAAAAAGTGGAAGCACTAAACATGCTATAATCTTAAAACCAGTGCTTTACAACAAGAACAAATTTTGGTTTCTAAAAACGTTTCCTATTTTTCTGCTTTGCAGAAATCATTACCTGGATGACTTTTAATACTTCCTTCGGGGTTTTTCTTTTGGCATTTGGGATTCATATTAAGGAACATTGGCAAAATGGCTTGGCAATTGAAAAGCAAGTTCAGGTACTTGAAAATCACTAAGCCACACACTCTCTGGTATTCATCTTTTACAACCTTCTGTTAGTAGCATTCAAATAGGTTTTTAATTTCTGAATTCACCTTTATGCAGAACTTGCAAAAATTATAAAGAGGAAAAGAAGCACTAAGAGGCCACAAGCCTGCAGTGTCATTGCTTGACGCTGGAGTTTGAAAGGCATAATGTCCAAATCTTCCAAAAATACCACTCCCTGTTCACTCCTCAGCTTTACTCTCCTGGTTATGAAACAGAAACTCTATGGAAGGGAGCAATTACAAGCTGTATTTCCCAAAAGAAATCCCCAGGGAGGATCACAGCTCTGGATACCACATGGAATTTGGCAAATAAAATACGGTTGCTCAAGTGGGAAACAGAATATGCAGTACAGAAGAGACATAAACCAGGCTCTGCAGGAAGAGAGGTCCCCAATGAGCTGAGATCAGAAATTGTACCTCCAAAACTGAATGGAGGAGACAGGAGGAATTGGAAGTACAGTCTCTAAGCTAGAGAGAAATACATTTTAAAAGCTACAGCTATGACAAGACCAGTAAAATAAAGATCACTGTAAAAAAAAAAGTGCCCTACAGAGAACATGGAGGATAAGAAAAGCATGAAAAAATAACATACAGCTCTAAGGCTTCCAAAGGAGAGATCCTATTAAATATTAAAGCATGCTCATTATTCCCTTCTGGCTGGTAGGAAATACACTAAACACTGTAGATACAAGATCACCCACCAATTTAAGGTGAAGAGGCTGGAGATAAAAATACAAGTAATACTCTTAAAAATTCTGCACATCTTTATTTGGTGCCCCTTAAAAATTACGATCAGGTTTGCCAGAACTAGGAGAAAAAGAAGAAATGCATAAAAACCAGAACCAGCTACCAGGTTGGCTGTGATGAAAAGCACCCTTAATTTATGAAGCTTCCAATCTGAAAAACCAAGGACTGAATGCTATCTGACAAAAATCTCATTAGCCCTGGAAATAAAGCACAAGGAGATATAAAACTTTTTAAAGAAGAGAGATAAGCAAGAGAGAAACCACAGCAGAAGACAATGTAGAGGAAATAATAGGATGCTACGGTTCAAGGGAAAAAAAGGGACAATGAGGCCAGCCAATTCATTGGGAATAGCAAGAAATATCTGACAACTACTTGAGAATAAACAGTAAAAGTTTTTGGACACGTTTTATAAAGGATTATGTGGAACAGATGATACATCTCTTTCACACAAAAGACAACCAGCCGTCCTATGGATTGACATCAGCTTCAGTGAGAAAAAGATAAGAGGACAAGGCTGGATAATCCAATTATGTATGAGTTCATATCTGAATTTTACATGCTTTAAAAGAGCTTTAAATCTTTCTTAGTAGATTTCTTTCACAAAATTTGCCGCAGTAAAAATATTTCCTTCTCCCACAAGAAAGAAAGGACAGTTGCACTTAGAAACTGGAATACTGGCTTGTTATATAAACCTGTTGGTAAAAATGACGATGCAGAGATGTTTACCCAACTGTCAACAGACAGGGTAATAACTACACTAATGGGATTTATGCACTAAGAAAAGGATTTACGATAGACAAAAAAAGAAAACTGTAGGTAATCATAGGAGGTCCTTTAAGCTGCTATAAAACATGCATAAAAAATTACTCACTGTGATATAAGCACTGTAAAGTACAAGTGGTTTCAAAGACTAATTAGGTAAATCCATCAAAGAAAGTTCAGCATGACCTAATAAACACAAAGCTGTGGATACAACCCCTGGCTCAAAAAGTGCCTAGGATGTGGTTTTCCAAAACTGCAAGGGCACACGTGTGGGAAAGTGTTATTTTAGTCCTGACATTTTATTCCCTAAAAGAGACTCATGGCCACTGTCAGAAAAAGGATATTGGGTTAGGCTGGGACCTCTGATCTCACCTAAACCAGACCTTGGTATGGTTACTCTTTCTAGAGCCCCAAAAAGCTGAAGAGAAATCCTGAAGAGAACATTTCATTTTCAGTGTAACTTATGGACTTGCTCTGAATACAAAATAAATGCAACCTTCTTTTCAAGATGCTTTCACATCCTTGCCTAAATAAGAGAAGTTGTGATCTTCTCTTATCTTCCAAATAACTAGCAGTATTAAGAGAGGTATGATCTGACTCTTCGTGGGCCAAACCTTCCTAGGGATGTATATGAAGTCTTACCAAGAAAAACATACAATAACCCAATTTGATAAAAACTTTTCTTTCCCAGCATCTTCCAAGGAAAAATGAGAAATAAAGATGGAAGAGATCTCTACAGATTCCCTTTTGAGGAACTGAAACGCATGGATCAATAGTTATTTTTATTTGCTGCTAGACTACAAATATTTCAAATTTAAAAGAGACGAGTTCCCTCCCTTGCTGAAAACTTTCTTTGTGCTACGTTCTAAGAAATCCTCAGAGCTAAAAGCATTTCTGCCATCTGTCAGAGTAGCCAACTTTCTGGACTACGCGGTGCAGACTGAAATGCAGCCCCGCTCTGTGTTTTAAGGTACTTCGAAAAAGATCCAAACATGCTTGGGGTTTAAATGTGTTTGTTACCTAACACAAAAAAATATTGAGAGTAAAACAACAAGCATCTAAAGCTCTTCCTCAGATCCTAAAGTAAAACAGGAGAACATCAATAATGATCCCATGAGCCACAAGATTGGCCTCATATTGAAAGACACTGAGAAGGCAGCTTCTACCAAGGGTCCAGGAAGTGCTTGAATCTTCTACAAGAACATTTTCACCATCTGGATTGGGAAGGTCTTAATGAAGCCAATGAGGTGCTCCTGTATAGGTTGGCAGTTTACCTTCTCTTAAACTGGTGTCTTGCCATGATGCAAGGCTCTGTTCCTCTAAAAAAACAATGGAAAGGTTTTTTGGCACAAAATAATAGAGTAAACGCATCAGATTTTGCATTTTGGCTAAAGGATCCCAATGCAGAGTCACGATCACTGTGAATTTCCAAGTTCAAATTCCAATTCTGAATTTCCAAATCCTTGCTGGCAAAAAGCTGGGAAACCATTTGAGATGGCCTGAACAGCCACAGGACACCAAGGGACCATTAGCCCCTGATGTAAATGATGCACATTAGAAAGAAGTGGAGCCAATGACACACAAGGTATCTGAACAACTGCAGCACAGCTGTGTCCAACAAAGGGTTTTCCATTTGGTTTTTATTTGCACTGCAGATAAGCTTTATTTTATTCAATCTACCACATGCCACCAGGCTTACTCAAGAAATATGTAGTAGTCACTACTTAACATTACCAGATATTTTTATGTGAGATGCAAACACATTTGGATGTATGGGGTGACTGATACACTCCACTCAAAAGATTTTCCTGGGCTTTTCCAATCTGATCTCACGGCCATGTGTTTTGAAGCAATCTAAATTCACCCGAGATCGGTACCTCTGCTGTGACAGCCAAGATCTGGAAGTTTATTGCACTGCCGATGGCAAAGCACAGCTCTCTGCTCGTGTGCCCAAGCAGTAATCTTCTCCACATAAAAACCCCACATCCCTTCAACAGAAACATTTTGACAAGGACCATTTACACAGCAGAAATATGTATGATTTTAAGGGTTACCTCTAGGCGTTAGATGAGTCAGCTAACAGGCTATTTTTTTTCTTTTTCTGTGGGAACTTAAATATGTTTTATGGTCTCTATACCAGATATCACAGCCAATCTTCATGATCATGCAATTCAGATGTGTGTGGATAAACACGCTGAACACAGTACGCGTATCTAGACTTACACATAAAAATTTCCCTGCAAAGCTCCTGAGGATAAAAACATAAATTGACTCTTAATCAAGAGAATTAAAAGAAGGCTATTTCTGTATATAAATTCATTATTGAAAAAGAAGAGGGAGGGATTTTTCTATGTTATCCACATTTTCTAGTCATTACTGTTTATTCAAAGTGACACAAAAAGCTTGACTTCCACACCTGGATACTTGTACAGCAGCTCGAGAAGACACTGGCAGGGACAGCCTTCCTAATTGAAATGAGAATTTCTCAGCCTGCAGAATAAAAAAAGCCCATTTCAGCCCATATCTCTCCCCATCTAGTAGCTCCACTAATAATTCCACGCTGTCAGACATAAAACTTTATTGCAATGGAATGAAATAAGGTTTAAATGAACCCCCGAATCTGGGTTTCCCTAGAACTTTGTATGTAAACTGGTGGGCTACACAGGTAGCTATCCCAGAATAGCAACGATGAGACATCATTAAACAAGCTGTGACCTTCAAGGCCACAAATTTCACTAATAAAAACTGAATTCCATCATTTACGAGTAAAAAAATAGTACTCCACTTTCGAAAAAGGCACTCAAAATTATTTCACATGTAAAATAATTTGACTGCAGCACACACTAGAACACTGGACTCACCAACCACCCAAGATGACACTGAAACAAGGGCAGCTTTGGAAAGCTAAACGTGTTGCTCAAGTTTGATAGTAAGAAGTTGAATCCTGGCCAAAACGCACTGTTCTTTCGTCAGCTGAGTTTCAAGAGTTTATTTGTATGACAGATACAGCAATGCCTTGTTTTGTCATCAAATCCATAAAATGGTGTGAGAATTGCAGTGCTTGTAGCTTATTTTAAGCTAATTGAAAGGACCCAACAGAAAAGGCTGCAGAGATGAAATAACAATACCAGTCATTTAAAAACAGTTATGAGTTCTGGCAATTGATTAAAAATCCAAGCTAAATACCGATGACTGACACATCAGGAAACAGGAGAAGGATACATCTTTCACAAATTGGAATTGCAGAACATACTAAACCCCAAATCCTTTTTCTCCTACTTGTAAGTCAAAGACCTGGAGGTGACCCTTCAGAACAACACGCTGTACTTACCAAGAAAAAATATTTACTGTTTTCAGAGGAGGGGGAAGCATATCTAAGATTGAAAGTCTACAAAGTTGAAAAGAAACATATGGCTGTTTGTTAGCCTAATTCAACTTTATCATTATCTCAACTCAGAGGTTAACACTTTTCCTATTTTGAACTACCCAGTCATATCTGCTACAGGCATGCTGAACAAATATCATATAAATCACAGAGCCTGACAAGATTTAATAGAAAAAGCTGCTAAATTGACCTATAAATATAATGTATTACAATGTATCAGCTGGTGTTGCCACTTTCTTGGAAACAGTGGAAGAAATCAGGATAGTTGTCCAATACCCTTTACCAAGCATTTCACACGACCACGGGATGAATATTCAAAACTTTAAGCCAGGGAATCAATCCCACATTCAATGTTTTACATCTGAGTTGTACTTTAATAACGTGTTGAAATTGAGAGCAAGACTCCAACACCTTCCCCCGTTCTCATAATCTCTGATCTGTCTGAAGCAACGGCTCACCTCTTTGACAAGTGCACTTACAGTTAATTTAAAATCACTTTTTGGAAACCCAGCAGTTCTGCAAACCCAATTTGCTTTGAATCTCATTCCCTCTTTGCTGGGGGAGGCAAAATTTAATATTTATGATCTCCGCTCCTGTAAGGGAGTATTTGCAATTCTTCTGATACATGTTACTGGGTTAATCATCTTTTCTTTCTCAAAGTGTAAGTATCTTTTGTTCCTACAAGGTAATGAAGGAGAGTTACTCATCTTCATAATTAATCTTGAATTTTAATTAAACCTATTAACTGAACATGTCAAATGTTCGTCACATTCAAAGCAGGGTTAAAATTACACTTAATAATAAATGTTACTTACTCACATACTGCCCTGGGTTATATTGCAGCCACAGTATCCGTAACAAGATCCCTATGTTATTTTATTTGATATTAATATGATTTATTATGTTATAACAAATGTATTTACTCACTCCTCTGTACCACCAGCAGCACAAGGATAAATGTGGAACATGCTGGCGTGTTCTGTCCAGTACACCCTGAAATAAATGAGCTTGCAATGACATACATACTTTCCATTATCTTCCTTAACTTTGTGCAATAAACTCAAAATGCACTATTTATGCATGTCTGTAACCAGACCAGTCAAATAAACAACTCGCATGAATAAACATAAGGATATAAGAAAGCATTTGAACGATCCTTCCCCGTTTTATTTGAGCATCTAACAAAAGTACATTATATGAAGGACATAAGAGGAGAAACAGGCTCTGCTCTGAAAAATATTCCTAGGAAAACAGTCTTATGGCTTTCCATGCTACGAATCCATAATGCCATATTAACGCATCAATTCTGCTTTCTCCTGAAAGCTGGTGCTTCATGATCAACCCAGGCTCTGAAAGGGATCTAAAGGTCAACCTCTGTTACCGTCTTTTCACATAGCATCACCAACAGTAAAGACCTCACAAACCCAATTCTACACCGTTTACATCACACAGCCCCATAGTTCTTAATGCCTCCAAGCGATCTGCAGTCAAGACACCCAAAATATCACCAATGACCACCACTCTGGGGGTAAGAAATGCATTCCTCAGATTCAACAGCACCAGGAGAAAATTGTCCATGAGTCAGAGGAACGATCCTACGCTGAAGAAAATACCAGATGTCAGTAGCCATGTCCTCACATGCCAAATACAGGAGAACTTCTACAGCTTTGCCTTTGCTAACAAAAATATATCATGTTAATGAATTATTCACTTAAATAGTTCCTCTACTCCCTCAAACCAATGTTTTCTTGGGAACATGGCAAGAACACCACGAGATGTTATGATGGATGCAATACAGGTACCTGCATCAAAGGGAAGAAAAGAGCACAGTTTTATGCAGGTAATTGAGTAAAACCAGGTATTTCGTTATTATTATTATATTTTATACGGTAACTCCAGCTAACTTAAATAGCAGTCAGGTCTTCACACTCCTGTGCAAGCATGCCAGTGTAATTTTAGTTTTCATCAACATTAGTCTGTAGGGCATGAGAACAAAGCACATTAACATTGTGGTATTTGGCTTTCATTTGTGTTTTGATGACTTTCGTAGAAATGTAAACATGGAAACTTTTTAATCAATAGGAAGAAAAAAAAATGGGAGTATTTCCTCCCAGGTCTGAGATAAATAAAAATAATTTACACAATGGGCTTTAGATATGTCAGTATAAAACACCTTGGTTTACCCTGTTAAAAAGTGACATTAGCAGCAAACAGATCTCCTTACATGGGAGTTCAAGTAAAGAAAAATTACGTGAATCAGCTCTTTTACATCTTTATGTTTCTGTCAGCCAGTATCATCCCAGCCTTCTGAAAGGCCAGAGTTCAGAAACACTAAACAGCATCAGAGACACCACCATGATTCACAGCCTTAATGCACATATTCTTGTTCTATTAAGTGGATATTGATTTACTCTGTATTATAATAAATATTATGGACACTTCTTGACTCTGATCAGCTTGCAAGCCAGTAATCAAAGAGAATCAAGTATAATGACCAAACTGATGAAGAAGCATATTTTACAATCAGATAGATGCCAGAGAACAGGATGATGATGCTGAAGTCCTGGAGATGAGGACAATCATACAACAGATGGATGTTCATACTGGGGTGGGAATACAGCTAGACCCCTTCCTCTACCGATTAACAACACACTAAAGCCTAGGTGGCCATAAGGAAGCACTTTAATTTGCCTGCTTTGGAATTTCAGTGGCACACTTGATTTGCAGAATTACAATCATACACATAACCAGCCCTTGGAAAGACACTGAAATAGTAGAATTTATGTAAAAAAAGCATGCACGCATTGCCTTCAAGAGACTACAATAAACAAGAAGAGAACAGAAGGACTGGTAAGTATTTAACACTAGAATCAGATGAACTTGCCTGTGGATAGAAGTAATGAGCTTTGGCCAAAGAGAAAATTAACCTTAGGCTGGCAAAAGCGAGATTTCCCCTGCAGTTTCAAATGCACCATGAACTCCCTAATTCAGGCTCCAAGCAGCAGCAATGACAGAGGACGGGCTCGCGGTGGTTGTAGCAAGATGCAGTGAAGGAACCCCAACAGGAGACACTGCTGGAGACCATGGGAGGTGGGAGGGAGAGGAGGAAACCTGACATCGCCTGCCAGATGCTTTGGTAGACTTTCTCACTTGCTCCAAGTGACAGTCACACATACTCAGTTGAGTGCAGAGGCACATCTATTTGCATGGATCTCAAAATGATCAACTCAAACTCACATCCTTACATAAATACTTTGCCTTCCTTTTCTCCAGTATTTCCAAAACCTCCCCTAGGAGGCTGTGCAATCCACTCAAGAGACTCCTTGAGTCACTTCTGCTCAGTTATTTAATCCAGGTGACTGTGCTCTTCTGTCACCACCTCAGCACTTGCATAATTTACCACTATTGATACACCTTGATTAGATACAAAACATGTTCAGTATCTTAACAACATAGAAAAGACTGCTGGACAGTGCTTTGAGCAGCCTGGTCTGGTGGGAGGTGTCCCTGCCCATGGCAGGGAATGGACTGGATGAGCTTCAAGGTCCCTTCCAACCCAAATCATTCTGTGACTATGTGATAATAATTTATGCCGTAAAGTTTCTATTGACTGTTAATAAACATCTCATGTGCAATCAGATCACTTCCATGGCAGGAACAACCCAGGAGAGTCTTTGGGACACTTCATCCAGGCTGTCAGTCAACCCTGATAGACATTCAAATTGGAATAGGGTCAGCAGGAGCCGCTGGGCACAGGGACCCTTTCACACCACTCGTGCTACAACAGGGCAAACGACAACCTCAGAGCCAAATTCATGTAGAAGAAAATCAAGCATCCTCAAAAAAAAGGCTACAAAATTGGGTTATATTTTTGTTACAGCTAGCAAACCATCAACAAGCCTCCATGTAAAGCATTAATTCTTGTAACTTCTTGCAGTTGATACGTTCAATTAGGCATTTAATAATATAGAACCAGAACTATTTTAATCATCTGTCTTTAAAATTAAAGAATCATAGAATAATTTGGTTCAAAAAGACCTTTAAGATCATTGAGTCCAACCATAACCTTACTGAAAAAACAGAAAAGAACACTGACCGCAGAAACACACAGTACAAGTAGCATTTATTCTCCAAGCAACTGTGGAGCAGGGAAGGCAAAACTCCTCACTTCTTGCAGGAATAATGATTTTGGTAAGTGGCAGACAACAGTTTAAACATGGAAATAGATCAGAGTAACTTCCCAGGACTTGCCGTGTGTGTCTGGATATAGACTGACTTGAAATTTGAAACGATATTTTATAGACACAGAACTGATTTAGGAAATTCAGAACAGTATGACTACATGTTTGGAGAAAAACAAATAAAAATATAAAATATAGAGTCAAAAAGGAACATGCCCAGGCAAGACAATCTGCAGAGAGGCACATTTGTTTCTGGTGGACTGATACAAAGGATGTTGAGAAAATGTTACAGAGTGGCCAGCCTTATAAAAATACACACCTGTATCATTTCACTTCTTTTCCCCCTCCTCTTAGATATTCGCTTGGAATAAGCAAGCAAACACTTGTGATGCTCAAAGAAGATTGTTTCATTTTTCTGTGGCAGAAGATACTGAGCAAGGACGCTGGAGCAATGATTCACTTCAAGAGAAGCAGATGGATGTTTTTGGTCTGATTATCTGATGTTGTACCACATACCAACACTGATTAACTATTACTGCTTAGCATATGAAAAGACAACGTCCAGAAGCACAGCCCATTCATTACTTTGCTAGTTCACATGTACTTTAAATGAATATTTTAAAAACACTGCATCCTAGCGGTGATGGATATGAGACAGTAATCATCAATTTATGGGCCTAATTATGCTTCCTCTTCTGTAAATGGGATGAGGGGTAGTATTAAGGAAACATTTTCCCTTCATGCACAAAACCATGCAGAAGGAATGCAACACCAAAGGCAAGTTTCCTCTTACTGATCTACCTTGAAAAACAACAGAGATAATATATACGTACACACACATACATGTGTACCAAAAACTATCATAAAATCTTTTTAACCTCTCCATTTCATTGTCTTCTGCAATGAAACTATTCTGTAATGTAAGACAGTAAGACAGTCTGAGAGAATTAGGGCTGTTCAGCCTGGAGAAGAGAAGGTTCTGGGGGAGACCTTATTGAGGCGTTGCAGTACCTGAAGGGGTCCTACAGGAAAGATGGTGTGGGACTTTTTACAAGGGCAGGTAGCAATAGGATTAGGGAGAATGGCTTTAAACCAGAAGAGGGTAGATTTAGACAAGATATTAGACTAGACTAGAAATTCTTCACTGTGAGGGTGGTGAGACACTGGCACAGGTTGCCCAGGGAAGCTGTGGATGTCCCCTCCGTGGAAGTGTTCAAGGCCAGGTTGGACGGGGCTTTCACAGAATCACAGAATCGCTCGGTTGGAAAAGACCTCTGAGATCATCATGTCCAACCGTTCCTGTCTACCCACTAAACCATATCCTTAAGTACCTCATCTACCCGCTCTTTAAATACATCCAGGGATGGTGACTCCACTACCTCCCTGGGCATTTTTTTTCTTTTATAAAATATGGAATGCTTCACGAATTTGCGTGTCATTTGAATTTGCTTTGAGCAGCCTGGGCTGGTGGAGGTGTCGCTGCCCATGGCAGGGGTTGGACTGGGGGAGCTTTAAGGTCCCTTCCAATACAAACCATTCTGTGATTCTATAACATTGCATAAAGTGTGATAAAATGTCCTCAAACTACACAGAATTACACATGTGTAGTTTATGCCTCAGATCATGTAGGGTGCACACCAAAGACACGCGGCTGGTTCTCTGGCCACATCAGTCTTAATTTATGCAGTGTGGACACACATTGCACTGGTTGATATGAACCAGTATAAACATGGTGTGTGCACCTCTATGCTCATGGGCATCTCCTGGTAATGAAGGCTGAGATGGGAGAGAAGTGTGAATTTAATGTTGCACAATAACAATAATAAATAAATAAAAAGGCCTTTAGGTGAGAATATAACCAGGTGAGCTGTTTTCCTCAAGAACGTCTTCACCCTGAAGGATTAAAATGTGTAACATTAGCGTTTATTTCTTTGGGGAGTAGAAACGTGGCAGAGTTGGAGGAATCAATACATGCTTTACTGTAGCTGTAAATTAATGTACTGCTTCGCTTTCAGTTCAACTCATTCCAACTAGATAAGCCTATATACATTTTTGAGCTTCAGTTGCTATAGGTGACAGAAACAGCCATATAGTATTAGCATGATCTTTTACAAAGGAAAAAGCCACATTCAGGAAATGCTGTCTATGTAACCAGCACTGTAATTAGGTAGCACACTCTTGCCTCCAAAGGCATTTGATTTTGGAGATTTGATGGCATCAGCCTCATTAGCCAACTACCATTAATAAATCTGTGCCTTGTGGTGCAGGAGCCTGAAAGGACACAGCTTCCACAGCTCCTTGGAAATTTAGGATCAGCCCTGAATGGCCAAGGGATCCGCACTCCTTCTGTGCTCCCGACACCAATGATACTTGGAATATTTATTTAATTTCTTGTACACCAGGCTGGTGTGTGGAGGATGAGCGCCTTCTGAAGATGACTCAGCACTGACTTTCCAGGGAAAGGTGTTCTGATGACAGGCATATAAAATGTAGGCACAGAGGTATTCACATCATGTATAAGGAAATCAAGTGAAGCATCGAGAACAAGATTAAATGAATAGATTAGACAGACAGCAGAGTCTATTTTTAAAGTTCCAATAATAACCACCTATGAAAAAACAAAATAATAGTGCTTCGGGAGTTCTAAACTAAAATAAGCCGTCCAGCATGCTCCTGAGCTTTAGGGACACCAATGAAACAGAACAAGAATTTAAAAGCCATTTTGGGCATATATTCATATACTCAAAGTTCTTGCTTTCTTGATACAATATAAATTATCCATTGATAACATAATTTAGCTGCTGTACTTTCCC
>NW_010183894.1:41043-41653 GCF_000695765.1 Mesitornis unicolor
TTGATAATCCTAAGAAAGTTCCAGGATTACTTCTGCTGTATTTGGGCTGGGTTTGCAAAGTACAGAGATGATTATAAGGAGACCATATCAAAATAAGGGATGTAACCACTAAGCACACGGCAGTTGCTGCTTCAATGTGGATGTTACCCCATTGTGAGCATGATACCTACATTTCACTACTTCTGGAGTTTGAAGAGTCTACAGAAGGGGCAAAATAAATGAGAAAAAAATTAAAAACCATCTTTCCATCCTAACTGCCAAATTCTGAACTTCTGTTTCTGCTCCTTGGAGACAAGCAGTAGTATTTCTAGTTTTGCAGAAGCAGCTCAGAAATGTGTGAAATACAAGACAGGACTGGACAACATCCATGCAGCTCCATGCTGTACTTTAGTTTGCTGCTTTTTTCTGAAATCAGAGCAGACGGGCGCTCGCAGAGCTGAAGGGCAGGTGATCGATGCAAAGTGCAAACCTCCCCGATCCCGTGACACAACCTGAACAAATAATGAGCAAAACTGCAGCCCGAGCACGGAGCGCCTGGTGAAGCTTTCTCCTCCTCTTCCAGCTGGGTTTAATTTTTCAAGAGAACTTGCTTTGCTTTTCCAGCGGGGAA
>NW_010183894.1:41687-66399 GCF_000695765.1 Mesitornis unicolor
CACAACCGCTAACTGTCACTGCCCAGATCGGAGCTGATCTCTTGGGGAGGTGGCTGGGAACAGAGGGGAGTGCGGAGAGAAAGAGTAATTCCTCTTTCCAGAGCCCAGCCAGAAAGAAAATGAAAAGGCGACCTGCAATCACTCACAAATAATACATAAGCCAAAAATCAGTCGTAAAAACACATAAATGTATCAGTTCAGCAGCAATTATTAGCGCAACTGCTATATTCTACAGCATCAGAAATGATGCCCAAATGTACTCTCTGTCCAAGGTCTCACTGGAACAAATACGAGATCACTGCCTATTTAGACAAATTGATCCCGCAAATTAAATGAAAATGCTCTCTTTAAATTCAATTTTCAAATGCTGTCCTGAAAAGGCTCCTATTGTGTGGCCTCTGCAGTAAATAGACACACTGAAGTCACAAGATGACCAGAAAAAATTACGTTTAACCTTTTGTGAGATGAGGAACTATTCGGATTACATAAACCAAAAGCTTACTTCTTAAAAAAATAATAAATAAACTCATTTAAACCCAAGCAAAATTTGCTCAGCATTAAATATTTAAAGTTACAGGAGTAGGTAGAGGGAAAAAACCTACGACTGCATCATTATTAAATGGACAAGAGTATAATCTCATTCAACAGCCATCGTAGCATTGTAGCTCTGTGCATCTAATGCATTCATTTTATTAAGAGGTCTGAAGCAGAATATTTGAAAACAGAAATCTTATTAAGAAAGTCTTCATCATCCTTGCTGGCACTCTTCCTTCCCGCCGCATGAAGGAAATGCATTTTGTCTGTATAATCTTTGCCAATAATGGATTAATTTTTTTTCATTGCCTACCTTAGTCACATGTTGTTGCAGAACATTAAACACTCACTTTGTTAAGCTGCAACACCAGGTGTTTTCTGCTGCATCTCTGTAAGATGCTGATAACGCAGTAGCAGCATCAGGACAATTAAAAAAAATGACAACATAAAATTGGATATCATCACTAATTCAGGAATGTAATGTCCATTTTTAGGTCTAAAAGGCAGCCCACTTGTCAACCGACAACAATAGGTTTTTGTTGTGTGGAGTCAAGAAACACTGAATTAATAAGAGTGAGCCACTGACTCACAAAGATTATTTAATTTTTTGGAATGGTGACCATTCCTAGAGGCCCCACTAATGACACAGCTGTGATTTTAGATGATGGGTACAAACCGTGCCAGCGTGGGCTTTTCCTAATGGCCATCTCCCTTCTTTTCTTCAGTGTGCTCACTTCTTTATTTATACTTCTGCCTAGCACTACCAGAAAATATAACAAATGTGGTAACTAAATTTTATTATATTTCTGAAAGCCAATATAAAGCATTGCTTTGCTCCAGTCCCAAATGTGCAGCACAAACACTATCTATTATCGCTTTACATGGTGGGTAAATACTCGTGCGCTGCTCCAACGTTGCACACCATGAGTACGTAACTCCTGCTCCCAGAGTCCAGGAAGGGCCAGGAGAGCAACAGCTCCAACTCCTCCTCCTCAACAGCTGAGGCAAAGCAAGTTGTTCTACTAAATGTCTATGGTAACCCATTCAAATGAGGCTGATTTTATATATTTTATATATTGTTAGCAGTGATGAGTAAGGACTGTGGCAATGGGCACCGGCGTTATGGTTATCATAGATAACTGAGGGCTCTAACGTGGGTGTATCACAGCTTTTTCCAAACTTAAATTATCAAAATCAATGCCTACTTAAAGAAATAATAACCAATGGCAATTTTTTCTTAATGTCATACATAAAATAAAATTAATTCCAGCAAACCACTCCTGAACTGAGAGTCATGAGAAATACAACATGTATTCAGCACCTTTTAAACAAGCCCTCGCCTGGAGCCCTTTACTCTCGTGCAGGAAGTGTTTATGAGAGCTTTTATGAGAGCTTTTGTAGGACTCATTGGTATCATAACAGAGACAGAGATTACTGTCGGAGAGAGCTCACTAATAACACGCAGGGGCAACTTGCTGCAAGCCAAAAGACCTCAGTGAAAAAATCCCACAGATCACAAAGCAGCTGAGATATGAACAAAATCAAAGTTTCCTCTGGGTATAGCAGAACTTCATCTGTGAAGAGAAGATGACGAGAGTCCTCAGGCAACTATTTTGTTATCTAAAAGTGGCTTTGAAAGTCAGACACTTCGCCTCCAAACCTGAGCAAAGCAGTGTTTAGATGGCTGCACGTAGGTACATCGTGGCAATTTTCGGATACTGTTCTCTGATACAACTGGCTTGGGAGAATCCAAACATTTTGTGTATGTCACTAGCTCCTCGATGGTCTCCTAATGAAAAATTAGACCTAACTTTAAATAATCTTCTGGTTTTACTGTAAGGATACCCATGGTGGGGTACTAAAAAGGAGGAAAGTTAAGTTGTAAAAGACCATATCTTTAAAGTAACTGATTCTGCACAAAATGGGGCATTTGGAAACAATTACTGCAATCTCTTCCCTGGTTCAAATCTACTTAAAGGTACTTCTCTCAGGCAGATTGCAAAGAAAAAATACTGAATGTACAGCACAGCCACTTTCTAATTTATCTCCTGAAACACCTTGGCAGCCTCAAAAATTGGCACATCTCATGACTTCAGCTCAGAGGACTGGTCCTCACCAAGAATCTCCACTGTACAGGGTCATCCCAATGGAAGAGCCAGTGCCAACAAAGACATTTCCTTGCATTGATGGGGAATAACCTCTCAGTTCTGTATTTCTGGGTGGAAAAGGCAGGATGGGAAAGACAATTCTGGGATACTGAATCCAGGGACACACAAAATATCCTCTTCTATTTCTTTTCTCAGGTCAAATCTAAAGGGTTGCCAAATTGCTTGGATACCAATGGGCATTTACCAAGGCAAAATACTGATTCATTACCCTCACTGGAACACACTGCTGGTTAATACTTATTTGCCCATTATCTGCTCCCACCTATCCATTACTGAGATAGCAGTGCCTGTATCACAAAGGAGTTTGAGTGTGCGACAAAGAGTTTTGGCTACTGAAAAACAGTGCCGCAGTTTACAAAACCAGAAGGTTATTTCAAGACAGAATTGCCATGAAACACCGTCATTTAAATAAAGAATGGCTATGCTGGCTTGCTTGATTTCTTTCTCCTAAAATAATTCTTCTTGCTTTCTGTCAGTTGGCAACAAACACATCTTAACATTTGCATTCCAAGCAAGAAGAGAAATCCAGACAGTTGCTCCAAAAGGACGGGAAAATGTGCTGCAAACTCAGATATGTACAAACCTACCAACGCCATCCAAACTGAGCCAGACAGGGAACGCATTAACAGTTGGTCAGAAACTCAGGAGGAACCCACCTTTGCTCAGAGGATTTGGAAATTGCTCTTCTCTCCCATTTGAAAACGTTGTCCAGACATGTCCCAGCCTGCAACTTCCATTCCAAATCTCAGGTCAAAATGGAGCATCTTCCACTACTCACTCCCCAGATAAAGCCTAGAGTTTGTTGTTGTTGGACTGGGTTTTTTTCAGGGTAGTGGTGGTGGTGGGGGGGTTTATCACCAGCAGTCACCATGGTAATCCTAAGTTGACTATTCAAGCCAAAAATGCCCATCCAGGATCATCACATAGGTCCAACTCTCATTACTGTTCAGTGTAATTATGAAAACTAAAAACTGGCTCAATTGCTACCAGAGTTTACTTTTACATAGATTTAATCATAGAATGGTTAGAGTTGAAAGGGACCTTAAAGATAATCTAGTAATGAATATCTACCTAGGACTTTAGGAAAAGGGAGAAGTGGAAAGAAATCCTATTTCAATTGCTTATAGGGAGTGGGTAAATTTTCAGCAGCAGATATTAGCCCTGTTACTAAGAACACAAAACTAGTGCATATGTTTGGGCAGAAGGAAGAAAAAAAATAAAACCCCACAAGTTTTGTACAAGTATTTGGCTGTGAGATGCCTACGAAGCCAACTTTTCAAGCATTTGGTCTGAGAATTTTAGTTTGCTGTCTCATGGGCTCAAAGCATCTCATTTAGAAACCATCTCACTCCATTTCTTTGCAGACAGTGGGCATTTGTCAGAGAGGTCCCAGGTTGAAAGGCTGCAGCTGCTGCACGCTCTGCTTCCTTCCCAAATGGAAAGGAGTACAGAGCAAGCCTCACTAATCATAAAGTCTATCCCCAAATGCAGCTTCACCACCCCTTTGCTGCAACACCTTACAAAGCTAACAGTAAAACACGGTAAACAGACAACACTGCTCAGGAATACTCTCGGATTTTTATAATCTAAGGTAATAGATGATATTAAATGTAATTCCTTCAGTGATTTGCTGTCACAACACCAGAGATCACCATATATAATTTACAGTGCACATTGGCACTTAAACAACGGTATGCAATAAACAATAAATGTAAGGCATAGGATAAGTAATCAGATTGGGAAAGTGGACATGTGAATGATACAACTTGAAATATATACATACATATGTGGATACATGAATATATATATATACACACATATACATATACATATACATATATACATGTATAAACAGAGAGACAGTACAGATCTTCACACACACTTCCACTGTTGATTCTCATCTTAGATGCTGCTATGTTTGGGTGGGAGGCTTTTAAAAACTGTGGACTCGGTACTGGCTCCACTTCTGTTTAATATCTTTATCAGTGATATGGATGAAGTAATTGAGTGCACTCTCAGTAAGTCGGAGGATGACACCAAATTGGGTGGCAGTGTTGGTCTGCCTAAGCATAGACAGGCTCTACTTAGACAGGTTGGATCAATGGGCCGAGGCCAATCGCATGAGCTTCAACACGGCCGAGTGCCAGGTCCTGTTCCTGGGTCACAACAACCCCATGCAGAGTTGGAGGTTTGGGGAGCAGTGGCTGGAAGCTGCCTGGTGGAGAAGCATCTGGGTGTGTTGGTGGACAGTGACTGAATATGAGCCAGCAGTGTGCCCAGGTGGCCAAGAAGGCCAACAGCATCCTGGCTTGAATCAAGAATAGCCACTAGGGGAGGTTTAGGTTGGATATGAGGAGGAATTTCTTTACAGAAAGACAAGCACTGAAGGGGCTGCTCAGGGAGGTGGTTGAGTCACCATCCCTGGAGGCGTTTAAAAGACAAGGAGATGTGTGCTTAGGGACATGGTCTAGTGGCAGACTTAGTAGAACTGGATCGATGGTTGAACTTGATGATCTTAAAGGTCTTTTCCAACCCAAACCATTCTGTGATTCTATGATTCTTGTTTTTTTCTAGTTTTATGAGCATTCAGCAATTCGTCAGTGAATTATTTTCACTGCATTCAAACAGGCAAAATAAATCTGCCATGGGCTAACTCCTAGGATCCTCCCACCCACAAATAAATCCCAAGCATTGCCCACTTCCAAGCACAAAAGAATACTAAACAGCAAAACCACAGACTTTCAGGTTGCACTGAAACTAACAGAGAAGTCACCTTCAAAACTATTCTAATACATGGGCAACATTAGAACCATAGAAGAAAGCCAGACAAAACAGAGACACCTGCAGAAAAATATTTCATTGAGAAGTTTAACAAAAGATTAGCAAAAAACTAAAACAGAGGAAATCTGGGTATGCAAAACCAGAGAGTTCTTTTGCATATTTTTTTAAACTGGAACAATACTTCTGTTATATCTGAATATATGTGAAGATCAGTGAACTTGTACTGGCAAAGGTTGGCTGAGATGACCTCCAGAGATCCTCCTCTTTCCAACTGAAATTATTCTATGGAAAGGAAGCGAGTACATTACAGGATGAAGTGAGGGCGGTAAACCCCTGCGGAGAAAACATCTTCCTATGTACTTGAATAATTTATAGCAGTATGATGCGATGGTCACTCCAGGAAAAATTCCGTCCTATTTAAAGACTCTACAAATTCAGAAGTTTGAATAAATTTATGTATTAAGATAATTTTTCTCCATTAAAGCAACCTTTCAGAATTAAAAAAGCTTTCACAGTATTGTATCAAATGGATGATTTTAATGGTCTTTCAAGCAGAACACCAGGCAGAGACTCAGCTCACATAGCTTCGAGGGAAGAAAGTGAATTTAGAGGCAGCTATCTATTTCTCCCATATATGCCACTTTATTCCAGAATATAACAGTTATTCTAAGGGATTATAAATATCCCTTAATATTAAATATTATTAATACTAAAAATATAATAGCACTGCCTATTTTTTGCGTCTCTAATAACAGTGTCAGAAAAAGGTGAAGAAATTAAACCACAAATCTGTCTGCAGTCTCATACAATTGCTCTTTGCCTTTATGTCTGTGAAGATACGCTAACTCTGACTGGCTTTTGGGCCCATTTTTTCCTCAAAAACTAAAATAAATACCAAGACAAGCTGGCAAGATTAAAACCAATCGTCCCTGTGCTGTGCTCCTACATCAAGACATAAAGAAAACATCCCAAAACAAGTTATTAAGGAAAATGGGCAGAAAGCAGTCTTGTCATTAAAAACTCAAGGGACCAAAGCCATCATCAGAGACACCTGCAGTACCCAGGAGATGCCAAAGGCTCACACAGCTGAGTGTACCCAACACCTCAAACTTCCCCAAATCAAGCAGGACATAAACCAAACCCAGGTAATAAATCCTGCTTCAGGGTACAAAAAGTGCTGCATCTTTGTGAACATGCATGTTTATACACCGTAAATTCTAGGCAAAAAATCCCACCAATTTTAATTACGTGCTCCGGAACCATTGCTCACTTCCACCACATCTGTTTCTTCACAACGTGTTGCCTTTTTCTACACTCATGCAAAAAACTCACAAACACTGACAGTCCAGATCACAAACTAGTTTTCATCTGGCTAATGAGAAAAACTGGTCGGAGTTCATTCATGGATATCAATTTGTAAAGGGTGAGTGTTACGAAGAAGGAGCCAGGCTCTTCTCTGTGATCTCCAATGACAGGACAAGGGGCAATGGGAACAAGGTGGAGCATAGGAGGTTCGATCTGAACATAAGGGAAAACTTCTTTACTGTACAGACAGAGCCCTGGACCAGGCTGCCCAGAGAGGTTGTGGAGTCTCCTTCTCTGCAGACATTCAAAACCCGCCTGGACGTGTTCCTGTGTGACCTGGTCTGGGTGATCCTGCTCTGGCAGGGGGGTTGGACTGGATGAGCTTTCGAGGTCCCTTCCAACTCCTAATATTCTGTGATTCTGTGATTCAGTCTGAAACCAAAGTGTCCCTTTTTGAGATGTTCTGCACACAGATGCCACTTGCCCATTTTCAGCACCTCTGATATCAGTGTATTTGGGTTCATTTTAGCTTGCACAAATGGCTGCAGACTCCAGAAGCAACAACTCCAGTACACAAAAATCACAGAATCATTAAGGTTGGAAGAGACCTCTAAGATCATCAAGTCCAATTGTCAACCCAACCCCACCATGGCCACTAAACCATGTCCTGAAGTGCCACATCCACGCGCTTCTTGAACACCTCCAGGGATGGGGACTCCACCACCTCCCTGGGCAGCCCCTTCCAGTTCTTGACTACTACTGACAAACCTGGTTCCCATCCTAAAATACTCATACTGTACTATTTAGGGGGATACTAGTAAGGTTGACTACTTGGTAAAGCAAAGCTAATACATCCAACCAATGTCAACTAGGAGTCTATCAAGATCTTTAACCGGGTGATAGAAATTTATTCGTTGGCTTCTCTCACATCCACTGCATATCCAAGGATGGTTTCAAATTCAGCAACAGAAAGACTCATCTCTCATGCACCACGCTCCTCTAAGAGTCACGTCATCTATTTTTCTTTCAGGTTAATAAGGACTCTGGTCTCACTGGCCTCAGAAGGACAACTTAGGCACAGACATTAAACATGCCCTTCAGTGCCTCGCAAGAATGCAGCCAGTGATCAGGACCTTGCAGCATGGCAGCTCTTCCCAAGGCAATTTTTTTTTTCTTATTTTGCTACCTAGAGAGTCAATCAGTGAATGCAGACATTCTCCTCTCAGGATCTGGACTTATTTTTAAAACATGATTAATGGGACATAATGTAGTACCAGCTCTTACACTTGACAGAAAATAAAAATTCAACCGAACACCCTTTACTTTAAAAAATGCATAAGAGTAACTAGAGCAAAAACAAAGCAGTTATGTTCTACAATGTCATCTCAGCTCTCATCCAAGAAAGCATTAGCAAACTAAGATATATTTAGTAAAAATTAAGGTGGCACTCTATGTCTGATTTATTCAAAACCTCATAGGAAAGGAATTAGGAACTGAAAAAGAAAGACTTTTACGCTCATCCCTGCTTTTGTGCTTCCTGAAATGTTAGCAACCATGGCTACCAGACGTCAGTAGGCTCTCATTTTCATCACCAAGAAATACCAAAATGCAATATTCTCCCATTAAACTTGCTCTTAGTAATTTTTTTCCTAAAGAAGCTTCATGTGCTTCAATATCTGCTGTAAATCAGAAAGATGGTCCCACACATTCTACCCATTTTGCCTAAGAACCAGTGAAATCACCACTTCTTAATGTGGGATATACCCTATAATATACCCTTACAGCAGGGCATATTAAAACTAGTAGTTATGGTGGTAAAAATTCGGCAGCATCAGTCTTAAACTGCTCTTAAGTTGCATCTGGGCCAACACAATCTATGAAAAGAATGATGAAGCCTCTTTTCCTTGGTCCCCACTTAGTTTGGAGACAAATAAATTAATAAATAAAGAAATGTCACCCCAGTGAGATTTAACCAGTGGTTGTAAATGCTCAGAGAGGAACTTTGATCACCTTCAAGCACATCCTGATTTTCCCATTCCAGGCTGGAGCGGTGTTTTTGGGATAAGAGGCTGTTGGTCTCCTCCCTTCTCCCCTAATAAGTGTTTGCAGTAGCTTATTTATCAAGTCACAAATAAACATCTTCAGCTTGGTGCATACATCAAATTACATATAATGAGCTCTAGACAAAAGCTGTTGAACTATAACTGATACTCTACGAGCCAGCACACAACAAGCAATGATTAAATGATACGGACTAGGGACAAGAAAAGAAATTTTTATTCCTCTCTTCAAAAGGATGCCAAGCAAGGAGATTTTCTGGGGAAAATCTGACAAAGAGGTAATTGTCAACACCTATTATTTTCTCTAGTCTCAACTATTTTTCATAATATTGCAGCAAAAGTTCAAGTGGTACCCAATTTTTTCACTCTTAGTGTTGTTGTTTCAGTGAGATGTTTACAGATAAAAACTTACAGTGTTTGCTAAAAGTTGAGCTTTATAGTACCACAAGGATGTACAGTAATATCCTACACGCTTGCAAATAAAAGAGAAGACAAAGTGAAGCCTGAAGGCACATTTTGCTAACTTCAGTAATTTTAAAAGTCCATAGTCATAAACCAAATAATAAACTCCAAATATTAAAAAGTCAGGAAATTCACACCTACAGTTTACCTGAAAGGAAATGAAAACATCAAAAGTATTGAGAGGGAGAAACGAAGGCAGTGGAAAACTCTGACGTCTGTTCAATGCATCCAGCATGACCAAGAGCTGCACAGATTCATTTTCTCCAGCTTCAAGATAATTTACAAGTAGCACACAAAGGGTTTTGAACACATTATGGTTAGGAAGAGCTATGAAAATGTTTTGCTCTCTAAGGTTTGTGACACAAGGGAGTGTTTTTCGCATTAACCTTTTTCCTTATAAACTGAGTTTTCACTTGCAATGGTGTAAGGATTCGAGGGTTCCTCATGCAAACGTTATCAGAAATACAGTTTCTTTATCTCTTCAGAAATGACTGTTGCATGTTCCATCTGAAAGGCTTGCTCTAATCCCTCATCCTGGATTTAGCTTATTCAGATTCTAAATATAAAATAATCTGGAAATGTTAACAGTCACTTCTTCTCAGTATCTGTCCAGCAGTTGCAAGTCCATCATCGTTTTTCATTTTGGTCCAGTCAGTTCAGACTGCACTCTCCTGATAGCACAAAATTAAAATCTCAACTGCTGCCTCCTACTTCCAGCACGGCAAAACCAGGAGCACAGACAAGCAGAATGATTACAGATCACAGAGGGCTTTTGTAAGAGGTATTTCACTTTACCTGTTGCTAGAGGAAAATTGATTTCTCTAACCACAAGCAGTGGCAAGCTGTCAAAAGACCACAGCTATGACCTACAAGCATCCCAGTCAAACCCCAGTTAACCAGGGGGGAGCAGGCAGCACTGAAGAGAGGACAGGATTCAGCTTTCAAAGGCTGCTTCTTCCAAGTCAAAGGGGCGCTGACAACTGTCTACAGCCAAAAGTGACAAGTTTTCCTCCCTTTCAGGGTAAGTGCAAACAAGCACGATCCACCAACATCCAAGGGAAGTTCACCTAATACAAAATAATATTTTCCAGAAATCCTGGAGCGTGCTGCTCTGACAAAAACCAGCTGCTTTCTCAAAAGTACAAACCAGCTGTCAGACAGTAGAGTCCTTGAAAATAACTGCTTCAATAACCAACCCTCAATGCAGTCCATCCACCACTTTGCTGCATCTCCTCTTGGAGCCAACTCCCTCTGCTCCCAGGGGCTCAAGGCCAGATGAACATCTTCCCTGTCCTTACTGTTATGGCTGATGACTGAAGTTGTCTGTGGAAGTGGGCATGGCACCAACCCTGTTGGAGTTCAAGGACTGTGTCTGAATGATGCTCTTAGTCATATGGTTTAGTTTCAGGTAGTCCTGCAAGGAGCAGGGAGTTGGACTTGATGATCCTAATGGGTCCCTTCCAATGTGGCAACTGACTGCCATCATTCAGGTCTTATCGTAGGGATGAACAATTTCTTCCTGGAAGATGCAGCCTGGATGGTTACACATAATAAGATAAACTGGGCTAGAGAGCAAAATCAGGTCAACAGAAAGTAGAGTTTTGTGGGAAAGAAGGTTAATTCACTTCATGCTCATGTACTACCCACTTGATACTGCATGGCAGTACCCAGTGCACCAGACTTTTGAATGAGGTGGACACCAAGGAGCACTTTGTGAGGAAGGGCTTTGGATTTATTTTCTCAGCCCGGTACATACTTGTATGGCCTTTCAAGAGGTGAAATGTTCAAACTCAAATGACGCAGGTGGCTCCACAGAGGCTGTCATTAAACTCGGCAATCAGTGGTTAGCAGCTCGAGAACAGATAATCCAACAACTCTTTAAAAGGGTCAGAGATTGCTATTTGGAAGGATGGCAATAAAGGTACAGGAACTTCTGTGGAGACTTTTAATACTCTCCTAGACAAGTGACATCTGACCTGATCTACTGTTGGAGACAGCCTTTCTCCGAACAGATGGGACTAGATGACCACCTAATGGTGGCCTACCTAATGGTCTACCTAATGGTCTACCAAAATGTCTACAACTCCATGGAAGCCCTAATTATGTGAAAATACAGACATTTTCAAAAATACCCAAAAATGATATTAAAAAACTCCAATATTCACAGGAAATACTGTCAGCCTTACAGAAAAGGCTGCTCCAAACAGACAAACACATAATATGGAAGGTCAGGAGGGCAATACAATCAGTAAAACCACAAAGGACACTAACAAGGCAGATTCTCCAGCTCTATTGTTACCGTTCCCAAAAAATCATTTTTTTCCCTATGTTCATGCCTAAATCTTGTCTGAAGGCTTGATTTAAATTCACCCTTTTGGCGAGCCACATTTAAAGCTGTGTTACAGTTTGAGCTAACTGTGATGTCTCCATCTCTCTGCAGTGTATTTCTGAAAATGGTTTTCTACTTGTGACCCTCCCGTTAGCATACTCCCAAAGGAACTGGGAAAAAAAAACAAACCAAACCAAACCAAACCACAAACTTGCTACTCCAAGTAATGTGCAAGCACATAAAACAAAAATCAATATCTAATGGCGTTATGGTTCCACTATAATTGAGATATTATTTTAAATAAATTATTATTATGACACAATTCTAAGAACATTTATGCCTTTAACGATCTCTGTTCCCAACAAGGTTGCACAGCAATTTCTTTCCTCAATTCTTTCATGTAATCTAAATAAGACAGAAAAGCAACATATCTGCTTACAGGGTAAATGCCATTAATTCCCCCAAAAGCAAGACACAGATGAGCACATGAAAGCTCTAAAGTACTAATGCATTTCCTGAGGCAGGCAGCGATGGGCAGACACTGCAAATATGCTTGTTAGAATTCTTTTTCTTGAGTTAAAATCTCATAGTCACCAATGAACCAGGTCACAAGAATGCCAAAAACTCTTCCCCTAGTCCCACTAAATATCCCAAGTCATTCTATTTATAAACTGCTTTTATTTCTGTGTTGCTTTTGAAGCATGGAAGATGAAGAAGTGGAAATCGAAGAAGCCTGAGATGGTAGGAACTACGACAAACCAAGGTTGCATTTATTCTGCTATGAATAATACGTGTGGTGAAGTCACCATCCCTGGAGATGTTAAAAAATGTGCAGATGTGGCACTTCAGGACATGGTTTAGTGGGCATGGTGGGGTTGGGTTGACGGTTGGACTTGATGATCTTAGAGGCCTCCTCCAACCTTAATGATTCTGTGATTCTAAAAATCACATGCAGTCTATTTTAGACTTAATTCCCAGCAATAAGATTACCATTTAAGTAAAACCAACCTACCAGAATAAATCTTCATCTACTGGAACAAGTTGATGTCTGATGCAAACACTCTGAGGATGAAGCAAATTTATAAATGAGCTTCAAAACCCCTGAAGCTCTTTGGGACCCAAAGCAAAACAGAAACACAAAAGCTGAGGGGTGAGGCACACGAAAACTGAAGTGAGGTGCAAGCAAATAAGGTTTGGTATAGGATTTGCATGGGGTCACAGTCAGGTCTACAAGGATTTTGTAAACAGGAAGAACCCTTTTAATTCCAATTTAAGCAAAATATTCCTGATGAGGAACCTATGTGAACTTATATGTGAGCCAAACAGAGTTATGATATATGTTAAAGGCCATGTAAGAGAAAGAAATGTGGTGATTAGCTGAAAAGCTGAAAAATGAGACTTGGGATGCCAGCAAGGCAGAAGATTTAAGACTTGATTTGAGAGGTGAGAGCTGCACAGACCTTTGATAATGAAGCCAAAGCTCTTGATATCCAATGGTGTGATGAACCAGGATCCATTTGATACAGTCAAATACTTGAGGGAGGAAGTTCACTTTAGTGATTTCAGTTCCTGTGATATCAGAAGGGGACAAAATGTGTCAAGGGGGCTGGTAAATAGCATTTCTGAGCAGCTGAGGGATCCTACCATGAATTTCTCCAACAACACGAATTCTCTAAGGTGTTTGGCATCCTGTACTGTTCACAATGCCTGGGCAATACACTGAATTCTGCTCATTATAAGAAGTCAACACTGAATAAATATATAGGAAATGCATTTCTGTATCTGAGTAAACATATCTGAGAACAGTCAAGGTCTTTGGTACCTCATTGTAGTGGAGTCACAGACCCCGGACAAAATAATCCACAACAGTAACTTTACACAAACACAAAGACCAAAAGCAAAGTGCATGTCTGGAACAAGTTAATGTTACACCCCTCGAACTGAATTTGGGGGATGCTGTCACTGCTGCATGGGAGAAACGTGTCCTGTACTGCTCAGAGAGTAATTCAGACTGTCCAGCTACTGCAGCTTCTGTTATCAATGTACAATAACATCAGTTTTTAAAATAAGGAACCTAAACCACATTTTGTCTCTTTTCTGTAGGAGTTACACAAGTCAAAAAGAGATACAGCAAGTAAAATAAAACTCCACCTTCAGCATATTAAAATAATTGATTTCAACTAGTTATTTATTGTAAGTATGAACATTTAATTTTAAAAGAAGGCCAAATAAATGAAAAAACAAACCAATACACAGGGCAGTTGTTGGCCTGTTGTTTGATGTAATACTAGAAGGAGACTGTAGCTGGATCCACAAAAAGAAGATGTAACAGTATTCCCTCTCATCATCTAATTTCAGTTTAGCCAAAATTGGGAAATGTAAAGGACACCTGTCCATGAGTTGCTGCTGCATGGACTCCACAGACCCAGGCAAGCTTTGGAGGAGCCATTGAGCTCAGGTAGCAGGAAACATGGAGGTGACAGGTGCACCTTTAAATCCTGCCCCTCACCAACAGCAAAATCCTTTTGAACAGCAGGGAAGCAGTTTTATTTCCCCAAAAGCCACAATCCTGATATGTCTCTGAATGAAATGCAAGCGTCAGCCTTCCTGAAGAAATAGTTACAACGTGAGGAACTGGTTCCCCCTTCATCAGATTGCTTGAAATCTCCTAAATGTGGGAGTCTTCCTCTCCCACCACCCCTAGCATGGAAACTGTATCGGGTACCACACACTTCTCCATAATTCTGGATCAAAAGAGTAGCAATTACTCAAAAGGAAAGGGGAAGACAGTGAAAATGGCTGTGATGCCATGGGAGTGAAGAGGACAGAAACACATGAATGTGTTCCAAAGATGCTTAAAACTCTTTCCTCCCACAGGAGTTGCTTGGAATTGTATTTCACTGATCCATGAAAACTGCTGGATATTGGCTAAGAAGGAACACAGCCACAAATGACATCGCTGGCTCACAAGGTGAAGGTATCACCTTCCAGATGAGGCCCTCAGAGCCAGGTAGGTTGGAGAACCTCTACGCTGTGGGCCATGATGACAATTCTGCTTGCAAATGCATCTTCCAAAAGTCATGCAACTGGTGCGGTTAACCACTTCCTGTAACAAATCACTCCAAATCACTGAACAACTTTGTCCAAACTTCTCTTTATCTCTTTTGCTAATACTAAGAAATCCTCTGCATATTTCACAAGTAGTTTGGCCATAAAAATATCCACTTAAATAATCAACAGTGAGATCTCTCCACTGGCACACATGTATTATTCATTACTACATAATCCCAACAGCTTGCTTGACACGCCAGGAGCTTCTCTAACTTCCCGCAAAAAGGCTGACAGAGAACTTTTTCCCCATTTTTAAGAACACGCGAATTAAGTTGAGTCATTACACTAAAGCTTTCCTGCTTCCTCTTCCCCCAGTCCCTAAGCACAGCAAATCACAGGAAAATCCATCAGATGGAAGTTGGACTGAATTATTTCTCAGTTCATCACCAGACCAGAGTTTCAATCTGTTGTTAGAAATGGATAAACTTGACTGTGTTTGTAGTCTTTTCTTTCCATGTGAACAAAAGACAAAGCAACTAAAATGAAATTCTGAGCTGTTTTCTGCACAGGAATTAAAAATCTATCAGACACAGTAGCAAAATTCACCTAGTAGTCACCAGGTGCCTTTTTGCTGAACTTTGGAGCTCTGAAGTGTGGCTTCAACCACAGTAATGGCAGCTGCCAACACCAGAACATCTCATTTCCACTGCCTGTCCATTCCTGCAATCATTTCCTTCTTAAGGTACCAGCTTAACCCCTCGTATCAGCAACACCAAAGCAACCAACCAGAATATCTTACCCAAAGCACTGCACTAACTCATTTCTGTTACTGCAAGTTAAACCAGGCTGGGAAAGAAAGACTCTTTTTGAAAATGAAAGACAGCCTTTATTTTTTTTCTTTTTACCCTTATTTTCATCACGACTTTGTCCTCCCCAGCTAGCGGCACAGGAGTGCATGGCTTCAGCTCACATCTGAATTACAACATCTGCAATTCACGTATGCCCTGTTATTTTCCCAGGGTTAATATGATTTCCCTTTAGCCCCCCATGTCACATGAAATACTTGTTGATATAAAAAATAAAAAACAAAGGTGGAAGAAAAGGAGAAGAAGAGCAGGCAATGTTTAAAGTTGGCTTTAAAGAAGAAGGGTGCATAGACGGGGCCCCTTTGTTGATGTAATCTCTGCCAGCTCTGTAGATCAAATCCCTGCTGTGTGTGTGAGCATCTAAAACTGGAGAAAGTTGGTGATCAAACCACGCCAACACACACAAACAGCAGCAGAAACAGGAAATTTGTCACTCCTTGAATGGCATCTTGAAGTCTGTGCACACAGCAGCAGAACCAGCAGCTGTTACCACCACCACCACCAAGGGATGAAGGATTCAGAGTTGCCCAAGCACAAAACCCTTTATTTCCCCCATCCCTTATCATCACTATCCAGTAGCTGAAGTAAAGGCCAAAATAGTATTTCCAAATCACTTTGCACAACCTGCCAATCTGGTGTAACCCAGAGCAGCCGAGCTGTACAAAGTGTGTGAGGAATGACCCTGCACCTCCAGAATGCATTGAATGTTCTGTTGCACCAGTCAATAAGCAAATCACTCACAATCACAGGCTAAAATGATATCTGAAGAACACACAAACTCGATTCAACAGCAGTTGAGGCAGCTGAACAGGAGGCAAGGTACCAGTTCTGTGTAGCCCATGAGAAGAAGAATGAAGCATCTCAAAAGCACAAGTCTACATTCTACAGGATATTTTTTATGTTTTCAGGTTTTTCTTATTTTTTTAATCTTATTTTTTTATTCAGAACAGCTATTTGTGACATAATGCAGGATGCTTTTGAAATAAGTTGATCTTTTCATTCCAGTATAAAAAGTGACAAGAATAATGCTTTACACTTTTAAGCTAAACTGAGCTATGGAAAAATTCTCCTAACCTAAAGCATATTGCTCTGTGTCTAACTAAATCACTGATGCCAGCAAAGAAGCCCTTCAATGACAGCTCAAAGTCATACGGCCAATCAGGCAAGAAAAATAAAGTAATAACTCTAAAAATCAGAGCTTGGATTTTAAATCTTTCAATGAACAGCTGACCAAGTTCTTAAACAGGTATTAAGAATATCACTATTCTGATTTGCTCTTAAAACTATTTATATTTTATAAAGATCTCTTAGTGAATGTATTATGTCCTTAAAGTATTAGACATAGGGGCTGGAACATCTTTTTGTCATATATGACAGTGCAGGTCAGACCCCAAAGAAAGATGTTGTGAAGATCACGTCAGTAACAAGAATAACTAGATCTGTAACACACCTTGAGAACTGCCAAAAATGTACAGTTTTTATGAAGAAACAATCTTTTAAAGTATGACTTTTGACGCTGTACAGCACTGCCCCATATGTCCAACCAAATGCCATTTTTAAACCCCGAGGATATATTTAGCCCAACATACATCATCCAACTGTCGTCATTTCATTGAACAAAGCAAAACACAGGATCATGCTAAATGATGCATCCTCAGCCTGTGTCAAGAGCACAGCAGTGAAAGGACTGCAATACCAATGAAGTTTAAAGTGTCCTCAAATAAGCTAAAGAAATTAGCAGAAGATGGCATGACAGACACCAATGAATTTGAATTATGAAGTCAAGAATAAAGAACAGAAACATAAAACATGCCGACATACAAACTGTATCTGCTCCTAACTAATCCCTGCTCCCCTGCCATTCGCAGAAGGCACCATCTGATCCTTCAAGTTCCTGCATGCATGATGAGCTCTTGGCTACTGCCGGGGCTGGTGCAGCCAAATCTTTGCGATTCCACCTGGGCAGGACAGAATGCGAGTTATCACTTCCCACTGGCACCGTTTCCTCTGCCCAGAGTGACCCTGCGTGACAACTATATGCCTCATTACACCAGCCAAGAAATTAATGCACTCCGCCAGTCCAGTACAGCTCATTGCCGTCGCAGTAGAGGCTTGAATTTAGCCACTGGAATTCAAAACAACCAATGAGGTTTTTGGAGTTTGTCTTTTTTAAGGGCAACATTTAGCAAAGAATAAACTTTAACTGCTTTGTGCAGATACCTTTTGTTATTCTGTACTTGATGTCCATCACAACAAAGCATTTATTCATCTCATCTTCCTGCTATTAAACTATTTGATGCTCTTTGAGGCATGGTCAATCATCTTGTACTGGGTTGTAAAGGATGAAGCCCCCTTTCCCCAGCAAACCCAGGTGTGCAATTCCTTTCCTAGTCCAAAGGAGCATCAGGAAGCAAAGCCAACTAATTCAGCCTGCACCGAAGGATAGCACCAAGTGAGATAGTTCTTGGCACGTACCCACATATCATTGAAACTGCACTGTTGTGGGTATTTAGACAATTTTTCAAGTAGGCTGTAAAATATGGGTTTTACTGAGTTTTTAAGTAGGGTACAGAAGGTACTTAAAGACACACTTCAGAGAGACACTTCACCGTCTGATACTGCTGATCAAGCTTAAGGGAATAATTTTGCCCAGCACTTACCCAATAACTGGTCTTTATGTTGAACAACAGAAGCGAAAATATCACCTAGTAAAACAAGAGCACACAGTGAAGTGGATTTTAAAATGAGAGTTTGAGTAGAAAGCATGGAACAGCCACGGGCTTGCTCGTTCTGCTTGTGGCAGGGTGGAAGAGTCCTTGATGCTCTTGATGTGTCCACACCAGAGAGCCACGACTTGCCACAATGAGCAAAATAAGAAGTTCAGAGCTTGCTGCAAGACACAAAATAACGTGCAAAAGCAATACCAAAAATCACCAGAGCAAACAGAAGCTCCACAGCCTGGTTCCCCAGGGATGTGCATGCTCTGCCCCTGTGCTCCTCTCCATCATAAGGTCACCTTCACTAAGCAAAAGTGATTAAATGCTAGGGTTAATTTGGACCCGTAAATTAGCTGCTGCAAATGTGACACAAACGGGCAAATTCTCCAGCCCCTTCCCAGGATGACTAACATTTGCAGTCTCTTTCTTCTGCTTTTTGTAAAACTGGAAGATTTTTAAATAATATTTGAGTACTCCTCCACTCTTTTAAATTTGGTTTAGGTTGCTCAAAAGGTTAAAAACTTTGCAAGGGGTGAAAGAAATAAGTGCAAGCCCAGCAAGGCTCATTCCACAGGGAATCAGTCTGAAAATACAAATAAACACAATGAATAGCAACTGAATTCATAGTACAGAGGTGCAAAATTGGATTTAGCTCTCAGCTGAGATAACTGCCTAAAGACTTGACATTACATGAAAGCCCTTCTCCCACAAATCATCTCAGTTAGACAATACATGTTCCCTTCAAAATACATCTGGAGAGAAAATGGTTAATTCTGTTTTAAAAGTCCTAACTAAGACATTTCTACTAAATGAGCAAGGTATTTTCTGTATTGATTCGGAGATTATTGTTACTTGATACACAGTTCATCCAGTTCTTCAAATCTAATGTTATCAAGGTTAGAGAGGATAAACATCCGTACATAGACTTTTTTGAATTTTTACTGTATTAACTAAAGGAAAACGGTTCTCTCATTTCTCTCCATGACAGGCATTTTATTTCCCTTGCGCGCTTTCAGAATACATATGCTGTGGCCTTTGTTTTCTTCTAAAGCTAATTAAAGCTTCACTTTCATTTAGGAAAAAAAAGAAGGAGGGAAAAAAAAAAGGAGGCTATTTTCATAGAATTATCTATTTAAAGCCTACCCCATCCAGATCAAGCAGTTTCCAACACAGCAAGGGGCACGCTGTACATGCAAGCTCATTTCTGGAGACCGTCTCTGCTGAAAGGACAAGCCAAGCCACTCGCCCACCTCTCTGGGCAAATCTGTTCTCATTACCAAGGTGTTGGGCCATAACAGCTTTTTCTAGTACAAACTCACTAATTACTTCTCTTCTTCCCAAAAGCTTTGCTTACATTTTGTTATTATTACCAGAGCAGGTAGCAAAGGTTACTCTATACAGACTGTGTTGTGTCAACTGGGGAGATGACTTCAGCCTTTACTTAGGGGTTTTTTTAAGCATATCACGGGGCTTCAGATAATTCAAGGAACTTAGGAATTTCATGGGACAACAATATTTCTGCAGTGAAATATCTCCCTGTTGGCTTTGTCTTTGCAAATACTAGATCTACATTTGAAGAAGAATTCAGGAAGATTTGGTAATGTGCCCAACTCTACCACAGTTTGCTCGAAGTTCAATAATTTGAAAACTTTTACGTGCATGGGAAATCAGCGCTAAGGGCCAGGTTACACACTTGCAGCCTGCTGTGCTCCCTGCTGCTGTACTTGTGCAAAACCCCTATTTCTTCTTAGCAGAGCTTGTTTTGCAGTGTTTGCTGGGCTACAGCGCTCCTGCGATCTCCAGAACTCCCCCACCTGCTTTTCTGCCTATTTGAAACACCCAAGGGGGCTTTGAACTCTGCTCTTCCTGTAAGCAAGAGAAGTAAAGCCCAAACTATCAAAACAACTTCATACAAATACAGAAAAAAGCCAGAGCATGGAGGAAAATATAGTCCAGGCTCTCACCCATGGAGGGAGAAGACTGAGCATTGGTACCTGTGTACCAGCATGCCTGAGGTTCAGAGGAAAGTCTCCCATCTCAGTTCACCACTTCTCATCATCTTGGTGATCTCCTCACAACGTAGTAAAGGAAGAGAGTGAAATGAAAACTTCAGGGGTGAAACACCTGAATTTCAATTGGTAGAATATCCATAGAGGAAACAGGGGATGGGATCAAGATGAAGAGTAGAAAATCTCTAATAGAAGGCAAGTGGGAACAGTCTGTTTAGAGATAGGTAATACTGTGTGCCAGGTATACTGCCAGAAAAACAACCAGTGATAGTAGCACTTGTCATAGATACTGATTATTTCTGCTACCAAACAGCACCAATCACATAAGACTGAAAAGTAAACTATACAATCTAGGCCCAGGAAACATCTTCGGGTCTTGACTGTCAGCTCCTCCAGATAACAAGGACTGAAAATTTCAGGACACGAGAATAATTTCCGGGGAGTCAGACTGATGCTCGTGGCTTCAGATACAGAATATATTCATAGCAGGAAAGGTTGAAGGGCAGAGCTTGCTTGACAAGCTAAGGCATACAATTTTATTTCCTGTAGTACAAATGCCTAGATTTGCTACCCAGAAAAGCATTTTTTTATAAAGAGTGGCTTGACGTACTCTGAATCCAAATACATTTTCTGTTGTTACACCATAAAATTGAATACTGAGAATACAACAGTGCTGCAATAAGAGTGCAAGTACTGCATGTACTATTTACCTTGTGTATATGCATTCCCTATGTGTGCCACATAGCATCAAGCTGACATATAGTTTTCCACCTCATTCTGGGAAATATTAAATATTTAAAGCATGGTCAACCCTTCTGTCCCAACGACAGCAAAGTGAGATTTGCAATGAGATGGACTTTCTCCTCCTCTTATCGGTTGTTTTGTGATCCCTTTGCAGAAGCAGCCTCCAAGTCGTTAATGATGTCCATTCTAAAGGCCTGACTCCTGTTTGGAGAAGCGCTGGGACGCACATAGCATTTTACAAACCGATGACACCACGGCTTTGAGAGCAATGTGCTGAGATGAAACACTTCAGCCGTGTTTAGACAATAAATACTCCCCTTACCTAATCACAGTAATTCAGAGCTACGCATGCCACAGTGGCGTGAAACATATGAGACCATTAATTCCTATTTTTAACTCCAACAACGTGTTTTGGTTTGTTGTTTTCTGCATTGCATAAGCACCTCAATTCCATTAAAAGTTATCACAGAGGTAGATTTTCCGAAGTGAGCTTCTCCACAGTGCAAATAAATCACTCAGATGAGCAGCCAGGCTTGGCAAGAACATAACACTGTACCTACACGTCCCACTCTTCTTGCTTCACTCTACATATGCCTACGAATTCTGTCTAAAATCAGACTTTTCTACCTGTCAGGTCTTGTTCCATGCCTCTCTTGCAGATCCAGATGCACAACAAGCACTTCAGAAGCTCTGCCTTTTTTTTTAACTTTTTTTGACTTTTTTTCCGATACAAAATATTCAATTTGTTCTTCTGGCCCTCTTGAAGGTGTAAATGCCATCAGATAAGTATTCTTCTTTACCATCTTCTCAGGCTATTGACAAAGCAATTAATGCCAGAGTTCTTACCTTTGATAAGGGCTTTTACTGGAACAGGTCCTGAAGCACTTCAAACACTAGAAACTGACTGCAGAAACTATAAAACAGATTTTGCCTTTCCCTTCATACTTGCAAAGCTCTGTCTCTATGAGAAAAGCCAGGGTATAAAACATGGAGACATGCTGAATTTCCAGGCTTGGATGCAAGGTGTAGAGGACAGCTGGATGTCTGTGCAGAAAAGCCACCACCACCATTTCCTCTTGGGAGTTTCCTTGTGTCCGCAGGGGAGTTAGAGCAAATCCTCCTTATTTCTTCCAGTCCTTGGTATAAAAAGGTGATTGTAAAACAGAGGAAGAGGTTCCTGGATGAATTTTGAAGAGGAAGCCCCACTCCTCTGGAAATTTAAGGAGATTTTAACTGACTTGGTTTGAGCTCCTAACTCCAATGCGCAAGAAAATCCCAAGCTTTTCAGTAAAATTTAAAGGAAAAACCCCAACACTTTGGTGTTATGTTTAAGAATCCAGATAAATTGCCTGATATTCTTAAGTCCTGAGTATCCAGCAAGTCCCAAACTATTATTCAGCACTGTATCAGACATAATTTCTGCATGAATTCAGGAAAAGAACTGCACAGGGGTTTCAGTTTTTCTTGGGTTTGGGGTTTGATTTTTTTAAAATCCTTGGGCGACTTCCCTATACAAAATACTTTTACCAATCATAGTTTAGCATTGTAATAGTGGTAACATTGATTTACATGAATCTATTAATAAACCTGAAAATCCCAATGCCACCAGTCGAGTCCTTGTGATTAACACAATATTGTCATCTATCTGCAAGGTAAAGTTGGTTTGGGGCTGCCTTCCAAACTGGAAAATCATTCAGGCAAAACCCAAGTAACACAGTAAGATCAATATTCAAACTTTAAACAAAAATAAACAAAGAAATAAACAAACACCAAACCAGCAATAAGACGTGCACGACTGTCAAAAAACATTGAGCAGTCTGTAGAAATGGAGGCTCGAGGGAATGTTTGCCATCTACAAATTGCTTTATTTAAGATCAGGCAATTTTAAATATAAAAATGATTGAAAACTTGCTGAGAAAAAAAAATAATTGGATGCAACTATTCACGCCAACATTGCCTGCTCAAAAACAGCAGCTTGTGTAGAACTATACAAGAGCAATATGGCAGTTTTAGGGTTAGACTCAATGATCTTAAGCATCTTTTCCAACCTAAATGATTCGAAGATTTACTGTGCTGTTTCGGTGCGTCTCCTTAGTTGACAAAAATACAGGACCAGAACATTTCTCCAGCATCACAGCTGATGGGAATGATGCCGAAACTTAGCAAAGACAGAGGTACAACTCTTACACTAGCTCTGTGTTATCTTCCTATCAGCAAAGATAAGAAACCTAGACACAGAGAAATCTTTAGTCCCAGTCTGCTTCACCTGTTACTAAATTGGCAAAAATAAAATGTCTCTTCTTTTTTTTCCTGGAAATACTGGTAGAAACTTTATCCTGTTTCTATTTTGTGCTAAAGACTGTAGATAAATAGCCTGAGAGCAAATTAAAAAAAGGAAATAATCCATCCTGTGACCATGGCTTCTGCTGACCTCTAAGAATATGCATTTCCTACTCATAGTTCTGTTAATTCCTGCAGCATGTTATGTTCATTAACTTCCTTTTAACACTACTGTAGATTATTTCCGTGCAGATGGAGGGAAAAAAAAATCATGTGCAAATGGAGCAGAAAAGAGAGCAGGGACTACAGAAGTTTGTTAGCTTAAAAACGAAGCTCCAGCAGCAATAACATTTTCAAACAAATGCAACAAAATCCTCCTACGCTGCAGTGTAACAATCAATTTGTTTGCCTAGAAAACTTCTAAAGCTGTTGTAAAGGAATAAAAAAGACAGACAGACAACTCAACAGTATCAGGAGATGGAAATTCTTAGCAAAGACTCCCTACAGCAAATTGCAGGCAAAATAAGAAAGCTTCCAATGAAAAGCATCCCCATCTGTACTTCAGTGACATTGACCCTTTTTGCATGAGTTTTCATCCAGGAAATTATGAAAAAGTACCAAATTTGGAGGGATTGCAAGAGCTGTACTCAAAAAGAAGACTTTTTGGTAAAAACTGGGAAGCTGTAGGAACTTTGAATGCTCCAGAGGTGCCTCACTTCAGAAGCAATCAACTCAGTCTCAACCTGAATGCATTAACTGCACAGAAAAACGAGGAATAAGACAACATGCCTACAAATTCAGCCATTTTTACAGCACAAATAAATGAGGTAAAACACACATTTGACAGAAAAAGGGAGAGAAGAGTTTACAGACACACAGAAATATAAATAAAGGCATGAAGCCTGAACACATCACCTCTGATACTAGAACCTTAAGTTCACTGAAAAGATGTATTTCATTATACACGTTACAAGTTTAAAATAAATAGCTTCCCTGAAAAAGAAATCTTTAATAACGACAGATGCTCTGCCGATGCATCAGTGCCTGTGCATTTTTCTCCCTCCTGATTAAAAGACTGTTCTCACTTCTGGTTGAGATTTTCCCTGTTCGAGTGCAGGATATTCCAGAGGGGTGCAAGGACATAACTGCATTGGGTTTTCTGTGAGGGGTTTTTGGTTGTGTCTTTGGTAATGGAAGGGCTATGGAGATGGCCCTTTAAGAAGCTACCTGAAAAGCTCCCCCTTTTCCTTTGTCAGACCCACCTCTGACCAGGGCCAAACCAAGCACTGCCCCTGGGAATTCATGTATTTAAGGGAGGTGCAGGGCATGTTCTCTCTCTCTCTGGCACTGGCCCCAATCAGTGTGGCCCCAGGTCTGGGTGGCATGGCCCCAGCCCTGCCCGGCTG
>NW_010183895.1:0-22105 GCF_000695765.1 Mesitornis unicolor
TGGCCGGCCCAGCCCTAAACCACGACACAATTTAAACAACAACATAAAAATTGCTACTTAATCTGTGGTAACGATTTATCTACCACCTTGTGTACTTTCTGTGAAGGTAAAGTTCTGAGCCAGGCAAGGTCTAAGAATTTCCAGTTTCCTTCCTTCATTCTTTTGTGACATTTTTAACATCTACTCAAAAGAAATTCTTCAAAAGGACCAGATCTGAACCATGATGACAAAGGCATGTCTAGATGAGGCTAGGAGTAAAACCAGGGTTTTTTTAAGTCTGAATTGAAAGGAAGGTTCACTTCTTTCCATACCTGTCTTATCTTTAAGATCAGCAAAATACAGACAAATTGGCTTCTTAATGGGGGGAAAAAAGCACAAACAAAAGCATTTTTATACTATGAGGTTGCAACTGCCTTTACTTTCAAGCTCAACTAAATAGCAGCAAATGCAAATTAACATCTCACTTAATATGAAGCTCTTCTTACCAGTCTATAATTCTCCTTATCCTTCTTTCTCCTCCCTGTACTCTTGAACTTGATGTGGTCTCAGGCAGCTAAATGTAAATTAAAAGTCGCCACCGCATGACAGAGGTGTTTTTGTTTGACTTCTGCATGCGCAGGCTGGGACGTGTACTGAAGGCACGATCACTGAGACAGCCTGCCCAACATGCATAAATCAAGACTTATTTTTGTAATTTTTTTTATTTAAATGAAGTTAATTAAAAACTATGAAAGATTCCATGTTGACAATTTTGGAGACCAAAATCTCTCTCTAAACAGACCAGGTTCTGCATAAACTGTATCCAGATCAGTTTATCTATTAACATACCTCAGCTCTATTTGACTAGGGCCATTTCAAGGGGCAAGAGGAGTGTTTAGTGTCTATGTCTGGTTAATCTTGGGCTCTCAGTCAAGACTGCTAATTCACATACTGGTTTTCCTGATCTATTTGTCTATTCACCAAGAGACCACCAACAGCCTTCCCTCCACAGCTCTGAATCTCTTGCTGTCTGGACTGTGAAAATATCAGGTCCTAAAACTCTCGTTTTATGAAAGTATCTCTCCATTCTGTTTCCATTTGGGGATATAATACAAACTAATAAAATTAAACAGGCTCCCATGAAGTCTTTGAAAAATTGATTTCTTCAGCATAACACCTCTCTGAGGATCCAAAGAACAGAATTCCTGCACATCCCCACACAGGAAAAGGCAGTTTCCTGAGGGTCCCCTGCCCACTGCAAGGTGACTGCTGTCCTAAATAATCCTTGAACACCAGTTGCCACATGTGTTGCTGTTATGCGTGATATTACTGGGTGGGTATAAGGGTATCAGATCTGCAAACATCCCCCTACACTTGCACAGCCAGGCAAAAGCAAGGTACAATTTATCTTTCCATTCTTAAAATCCCAGCAGCAGCAAAACCCAATATTCGTAGAAACACAAAATCATTAAGGCTGGAAAAGACCTCTAAGATCATCAAGTCCAACCATCAACCCAACACCACCATGCCCACTAAACCATGTCCCCCGGTGCCACGTCTACACATTTTTTGAACACCTCTAGGGATGGTGACTCCAACACTTCCTTGGCAGCCTGTTCTAATACTTGACCACTCTCTCAGTAACTAAATCTTTCCTAATATGCAATCTAACCCTCTCCTGGTGCAAATTGAGGCCATTTCCTCTCATCCTATTGCTTGTTACTTGGGAGAAGAGACCAACTCCCACCTTGCTACAATATCCTTTCAGGTAGTTGTAAAGGGCAATAATGTGTCCCGTAAGAATCACAGAATTATTAAGACTGGAAAAGACCTCTAAGGTCATCAAGTCCAACCACCAACCCAACACCACCATGCCCACTAAACCGTGTCCTGAACCATGTCAAAACCATTTTAATTCTGCGTTTGCCTTCTGTTTAGAGTTGTAGCTGCATTTGCTTCACATTGTTTCAGAAAGCAGTCATTCTTGCAGAGCATTACATCCTTTTCCTTCCATTCAGAAGCCTATTTTGATATCTAGCCCTAAAGAAATTCACTTCAGATAGCAACCTTTACATGACAAATACTCTGTTCAGATCTTAGATATTTGTTGTATTTCCACAATGTGCTAATGTATAGTTCATTACGAGGTATGAATGCTCAGTCTCCAGAAAGTATCTAAATCAATTACCAGCCTTTAACTATTCACAGTTTGAGTTTCTTATCAGGTGGACTTTGAACTACCATTACAAATTTGACCTTGAACCATTTACTCCAAAACAAGTAAGCTCTAACACAAGGCTGAGTGCATTCTGTCTGGGCCAGTTAGGAGGAAGATGCTAAGGCTCCACCTTAGATGAACAAGGGGTACAGGTGTGTGTCATGGCAGTGCTGTAGGATTAAGGTGTTGGGAACAAGGGTGGGAGAAAGTGTGTTACCGCAACTTTTTATCTGTGTCTTGTCAGGTCATCTGATACTGGACTAAGTAATGGATATGCTTAATTAGTAGTGTATTTTTAAAAGATTTCCAAGGGGGCCAGAGAACTTGGTGAACACTTTTCTACCTCACAGTACTAGAAGAACCTAAAAATACAAGGAAAAAAAGGATTGGAACATATGAGAGCCAGGTAAACAGAACTGGAAGGGTTTTTGAGAGAGGTAAGGACAAGTGTAACTTGCAGAGAAAGGAAAGCTGAGTTTTGTCCACAGTTTGGTATTTTAGACACACTTCCTAGAACATACTCTCTATCCCTGTATCCATATGCTCTAGGACTACCCTGTAGGAGAGACAGATTGATATAAATCATTGTGTAACACACAATTTAAAAAAAAAAATCACAAAAAACCCCAGAGATGCAAAGGCTTCCTACGAAAACTCTTGGAGCCTAGAAAGTGTTTAGGCTCTTACAAAGCCTTGAAAAAGTGAGGTGAAAAAAATAAATGCAAGCCAGGCACCCACCTTGTATATTTTCTGTCTAGACAGTAACTGGAAAATCTGTAAGAAAATATTAATAGCCTGACTCTGTGGTACTCTCTGCAGATCTGTTTAGTCCCCTGACCAAATCTCTACAGTCTAGCCATGAGAAATAGTGGATGCTGACAATTTCTTTAAACAAGGATTGTCTCATTAATTGTTGTTTTGTGATTAATGTCCAAGAATTTGGTGAAGGGAGACCCAGACATATGAGAAAAGCAGTTTCAATTTTTATACTTTAACTCTAGTTTTCAGTAACTGATTGCAGATCTTTCCTTTTTCCCCTTTTCCACCTTTTAGATGCAATTAAAAATCAAACCATTTGCTGATGCATATGAAAATCACATCAAGGGAAAAAAAATAGCCTTCCTGAATGAGAAGAAATGTTGACATTTAAGATTCGGTGCTCAGACCAGAACAGGCACGGGTAGAAGAAAATGTTGCATACTCTACTTTTGTCAGGAGTAAGCACAGGTAAATGGAGTCTGCTCATATCTCATTTGGCCAATATAGTTCACCTACTTTCATTGCTTCACCTTGGGCATGAAGCTGGTGAATTTACCTACTGCTACGTTCATCCCAGCATCTCTAATCTACATCATTTACACAAGGAAGTACAACCTGAATGATGAAGAGTGACCAGCCAACAGCGTACTATTTCAGAAGTTAACCATCAAACTGCACTGAATACTTACAATACCAATGGCATGCACAGAAGGCTCACGATCAGTGTGCAGATAAATACACCCCTTTGTCCTTGCCCATCAGCACCCCCACCCCAAGTTCTTTCTCATCCTCTCTCCTCCAAATAACAAACTTTCCTCTATCTCCTGTTACTGAAGAAACCCATATTTAAGTAACAGCTTTCTCCACTCTTTTAATCTGACAAATCATGGAGGACATTCCTGTGGCAACCAAGTGTGATGAACTATTCTGTACAGTAGATTGAATTCTTCAGTAATAGCAATATTACACACAGAAATTTTTTGGATTTTTTTTAACCATGTTAAAAGCAGGATGACATATGATTTACAGACTTTGGCACTAAGCTCCCATATTGCTAGATTCACTAATTATGTTGCTTTCCAGAAAAACGGAGAAGTAATAGTTTTGCTGCAGTTCTTTGCTAAGCTTCTGCTTCATCAGTGTCTTGGGCATTCAGTCTCTTGATAGCCTTACCTCTCCGTGGGCCAGTGTTGCTTGGATGGAGCTGTGTGAAGTGGTTGCACATTGCACGAGCTGCAATACCTATTTCATTGAAAGCAGAATTTGAGTGTCCTGAAAATTGCTTAGCAAATAGGACACAAAATCAAAAAGTGATAGCTATCTCACACTCTAAGTAAGGCACATTTTGGTACTCAGCAGGGGAGCAAAGAGTAGTTCTGAGTCATTATTTTAATTGTATTGAAAGAAACCATGCAGAGGCCCCAAATCAGGTAAAGCCCTGCCAGGTCAGTGACTGACAGACATAGGCTGTGCAAGAGAGGACTGGGGGGAGTGCAATCATCCAGTGTCAAAGAACCAGATACTCACATTTTTTTTGTCTAGCCAAGCTACTACTGCTCAAGAGACCAGAGGACGCTAGGGATTTCATGCCACAACAATCCAGAAGGAGCTTACAAACCTCTAGGGAACAGTCTGCATCAATTTGTCCTGGAGCCTGAATATTTAACACTTGTAATGTCTTGTCTGCCTTTGTAATGTGGGCTGGGAGTGGGAGGAGAATATGATAAGAGGTTTATGTAGAGGAAGGCTAATAATCAGAATACTCTTCTTATTCAGCATTATTAGTCCCTACTGAATTAGATGGATCCGCAAAAGATACTTCATTTCTTTGGAGATAAAAAAGAACAGTCTGAAATCTTGAGGAAAGATTGTGCCTGTTAATGTCTATGTAAAAGCCCCAGAAATAACACTTTCAGAGATAAGATGAAGAATAAGAAAATAATAAAGGTAAAACAGCAAAGGCAAATTTCCCCCTGTGAACTGCTCTGCAATTAACTGTTTGAAGCAATTCCTGATCCTCTTAATCTCAAGAACTCTGCTTATCTGCCCATCCAGTTATTTTTAATTTGTACTTCTATTATTAGTGCTGCATTATTAATACACCCTGATAAGATAGGAAATAGCTTGATGGTGTTCTGTTTCAGCAATGCCTCACATGGCATAAGAGTCGTTCTAATGAATAACTCCCTCTCATCTGAGGAGATTCATGATTCCCACCACTCCCAGAACACGAGGCCCTGGGAGAATCCCATTTCCTCCTCTGTGTTGCTATTCCAATTCCCAAAAGCAGCCTGAGCTTCCCCATGTTTACCCCATCTGGACAAGCTGTTATCAATCAGGGTGCACGCTTTCTCCTCCTGTGTGGCCAGGCGTTGCGCATCCCTGGTGCCTCCGTCAGATCTTGTGCCAGCACATACCTTAGCGTCTCTCCTCATAGCTGACAAAAATGCAATGTTGAAGTTATTTTCTTGGGAGCAGGTGGGGAAGGGAGGGCAGGTTTCCCAGCCAAGCTGCGTCCAGAATCTGGGCTCAGGTGCCATGGCCAAACCAGTCAAGAACAGATTCCTATTGCAAATCAAGATTTCTATTTGGATAAACTTCCAGCAATACCAAATGGTAAAAAAAAGAGGGTGAGACATTAAAGGAAAGATAATTATGCTCACACTGTATAGTTTGAAATACATATGTCGCATTTGCTATGGGAAAAGGGGGCAGGGAAGAAAAGATTGACAGTTTTTAAGTTTTCCCACATCTATATTTCTGTAATGGAGTATGTGCTGCTGTAAGGGTTATTGTACAGCTTTCCTCCTGACATTTTAATACACACCACATTTTGACATCACATCTTTTTCTAACTAAGCAACTCCCCTTCAGTACAAACATTGTAAATTGAGCAGATCTGTGGTAAAATCCTGCAGTAATTAATATGGATGAGACCAACCGGGATCTACAGAAACGCAATAGAGCCTCACAGATACCTAGAGAACTTAATGTAAAATGCTACTGTTTGTATGAGCATTTTCAATGACCTCATAGGAGGGAAAAAAAGCAACATATAGGAATGAGCTAAGAAAGAAGAAGGATATTATTCTTGATTAAAATCCATGAGAGGTTACTGGGATTGTCTTAAGGCAATGTTGATTTCTCCCTCTTCAAAAAAATTCTGCTAGTTTATAAATAAAAGCAAGTCTATAGCTAGTTTGCGTCAGTTTTTTCAGATAACTTGTTCAGAAACTCCATATATAGATTTTTTCTATATATTCCCACTGTACTGGTAGAGGAAAATGAATACATTTATACACACACACATATATGTACACACATATATATGCTCATAGAGACAAATGTACACCCTGTATCTATAGTGTATATTACACATATGCCTACCCACCCACCCCAGCGCGGGTGCACCCACTCTTTTTCTCGCTTCAGAGTGCTACAGGAGAAGTTAGAGAGTCAGAGGCCTTAAAAGATGTATTAAACCTCCTGATTTTGTAAGATAAATCACGTCAATGATTTCTAACTTTGTTTTTACTTTTACTATTTAGAAAGATTCTTTCATAAAGAAAAATGGGAACAGTAAAGTGTTTCTATTCAGACCTGGCATTTCATATCTGTCTGTCTATTGAGACTGGAAAGCAGAGGATGCAGATTTACATCCGGAGAGATGCAAATATCTAGAACTTTCTGCAAGCATCTTGTTACTATATCTCCCAGTAGGTGGTTTTATATTTAAGGTAAAGATTCAGAACAGAATACAAGAAGAGACTGTGTTCCTACTCTGGGAGAGATTAATTTCACCTTACTTGGGTCAGCCAAAACACAGACATATTCTTCTAATGCAGAGAGAAACATCCAGTAGGCAAGTCAACCCATCTTAATATAGGTTGCACTTCTCTCCATCCCTCCATGAGAGGAATTCGTATGACCAGCCTTGATCAGAAGGGTAATGATCAGTTCACCTAAGCCAGCAACATGAATCTCAGTCTAAGGAACTGCAATCATGGGGGCACTAAAGAGTGAGGAAAAACATAGGGAGATGATGACTTGGAGCATGAAGAGAGAGGCTTCTTATAAAAGAAGAACAAATAAATGGACAAATGTCTCCAGAGATATATTCCCCAGAATAAGTCTAATTCCTAAAGGAAGGGGCAAAAAATGGGGAGATGGTGAATAAAAAGGGATATATCTAATGATGTTCTCAGCATTAAACCACAGTTCATGCTAGGCTTTTGGCCAGATGAGCTGGTTATCTATTTAAGGCAATGTTGTAACAGAGAAATGAGGTAAAGCCCAGACCTTTAGGATAATGGAAAGCAGAATAACCTTGCAGCTGAATCAAGAGGCTCAGGCGAATCATTAGCCCATGATGTTAGAGTAGAGCCACAGTAGAGTCTCCTGCAGTGTCACCATCACGCCCGCACCACTGAGCGCTGCTCTCAGACACATGCTGAGAGAAGTCAAATGCAAAAGGCAAAGGCTGGGAGAAGAGCTTTAGAAAGTTAAAGAGAAAAAAAAAGGAAATAGGGCCTACAGCTGAGGGCTTAAATTGCACTGCCTTCAATTTGCATAACATCTCAGAAAACTTACCATGATCCCACATTTACCAAACTATTCAGCATTTAAATTTGTTCCTCAGCATTGTCTGAAGCACCCTTGTAATTTTCAGTTTCTTTCATCCTGACTTTCCTGATTTATATTAACTTCTTCTTCATGGATTTAAAAATTAATTTAATGCAGTGAGAGGTGTGGGGAGAGAGGGCGGGGAAGCAGGAGTAATTTCAAAAAGTACTACTGAATGTCTTAGAAATGAAGTGGAAGTGATTAACTAGAACTATCATAATGCCCCAAAATATCAACCAGCAATACAACCTAAATTGAAAAGCAAAGCAAATGAAAATACAATAGCTCAGAAAAACTTTGAGGAAATCAAAGTGTTAAAAACAATGAGGTTTTATATTCTAGAAAAATCCAATAACTTTCATTCGAACGGCATAACCTCCAATGTTTCGGAGACATTTTTAAATGTGGGCAGTGTACTATCATACTGTTTCAAAAACATGAGAATATGTTTAAAGCATACCTAGTAGTGACCAAGATTTAAGGTTTCTGTAGCTTCATTAAGTTAACAACATTGAAACAGCCAAATTAATTGACCCGTATGATTGTATATAAGGCTCCTAGCCAACTAGATGTCTAGAAATTATGGTCATTCACGCCACTAAGTGACTTCAATCTATAAAAAAGTCAACCAACCTGAAATTCATAGATTTCTGGGCATAAAAATCATACAGCTATGACAGCGCAGAGGGTGCTGTATAAATAAAGTCACCTAGGAACATACAAAACCTAGTACCACCAGCCTGAAGTGATTTGAGCAAGCTAATTTTCTTTTGATCCTCAATGTTTACAGGAAAATTCATCAAAGCAAACCAAGGTGAACAATACAAAACGAGACTTTACAGCTCTTTCTCCAGGCAAAATGTACTATAAAAGAATCACAGAAAGGATTGATTCCTCTAACACAGAAACAAGAAATGTAATCAGCAAGGTACAGCCTTTTTCATATTTTGTCCATCCAGTTCAATTCCACCTGGAAACTTCCTCCATCCAACTCTTGTGTTCAGAAGCTCACCCATCAGTACAATTTCCGAATACACACAGGAAGATGTCACTAAGGGGAGGTACACCATTTTTTATATTCTTTGAGGCAAAAAAAGGAATTTACCGAGCAACAGCCACCTATCCATATTTGCTGTCATCGATAGTTGGTGCTCAGATCAGGGTAAAAATCTGCCTTTATGACATATGGAAAGATATGCTTTTTTTCCAAAGTGTTTCACTTAAGGACTGTACATTACTCTCTAGGAAAATGTCACTTTCTGTGTCGCTGTTTTGACCCAGCCCACTGAAAAGGGAGATGTCTACTAGTTTGAAAGATGGCTTTATCTTATGGAAAATCAGCAGAGGCAAAGAAATTAACAGAAAAGAAAAATACCTTAGCATCACGCTTGACCACATGCTGCCCAGATTGTTCGAACACTCCTAACGTCATACAGCAGAACTGCTTTATTTCGTGGAGTCAGATGTAAGGACAGCAGTGGCATTCTGCCTTCAATTTACCCATTTCAGATGTAAGCCTATTCCTTGGTGTCCTCCTCCATTCACCTGCCTGCATCTGCAATGCTCCAGGAAACCACTACACTAGCATCCACTTGCCTTGAGCTCCTCCCGCTGGGTCTAGTCCTTGCCAACTGACCTTGGGAATCCCATAATCAGGAATGACAGAAACTGTAGAGCCAATTCCTAAGCCTTTAGCAGCTTTCAGGTGGGCCAAAATGAACCCAACACCCTTGAATTGGCTCGTTAATAGGTAGGGGCTAATCTAGACCTAATCTCCTCCTCCTAAAGGGGCTAGGTTATAGGGCAGACATGCAGCCCTGCTTCACCATGCAGGAATTCTCTCTTGCATGGCATGAAGTTTAGGCAACCGACCAGGTTTTCCCTTAGCAGGCTTGGTTGATATGTGCTTCTAGCTCCCATGAAGTAGCAGCTTCTGCACTTCACAAAATGAAGGAACAGCAATTACGGCTTTTCCCTAATTTGTGAAAACATGACTCTGTAGAGATTTTTTTTTAAGTACATCTTTCTTTAAGCCTCACAGCCAACCAAAATGCAAACTGACAGACTCCTGGCATGGCTGGGTTGGTACTTCCACATCCAGGATAAGTTTTACTTTAGAGAAAGACAAACTAAGTATGCACAGTAAATATGATTGAGGGAGGTAAGAGATTATTTTTTATAGTAATGCTTCCCATATCTATTAATTTTGCTTTTTTCTTAAAGCAGCTTGAGGTGTTAAAACTCCCAGAAAACCCCGCCTAGCAGGAATTTAACCAAAAAGCATGAAAGCCTATGCCAGGTTCAAACAGTGCCTTTGGTGAGGAAAAGCTCAGTGCTGAGCAACTCTGGAGGGCAAAAGGCTGCCTAGATTTCATTCCAAGTAGAACTACTTAATTTATACAACAATCATGCTGACAACAAAGATGAACATATATGACTCCTTTAACTGCCTCAAGGGATCGCCTTTTTTTTTCCCATTTCAGTAACCATGGAAACTTTGGGCAAAACCAGCTTTCAACTCTGAAATTGTTTTCTGTGATAAAGGGTTTAAGAGTGCATTTGTCATCTAACCCTTAACTTTTTCTCCCTATACACCTGAGTGATGAAGGAGAGAGAATCTCTGCTTTGCAAAGGAAAGAGAACCTCCTGCTTTTCTCTGAAAAACTGTTGAGACTGATGGCAGGGAAGCGAAATGCAGAACATATTTTTCAAGTTGCGCTTTGTTTTTTTGCTGGCCTTGACACAGGTTTTCATAAACACACGTCATAGCATACTTACTGATTATTAACACACATGTTGCACTGCTATAGCTTGGACTAAAGCATGACAAGGCCAGCACAATAATTGTTGCCCTACCTAGTGAAAAGTCCAATTAACTATTTTAAGTTAAAACCTATTTTAAGGAAGTCCTAGCTGAAAAGGCCTGATGGAGTAAGAAGGAAAATTGCCTTTGGTTTCTTCTCTCTGTTGGCAATCAAGATTTTGTAATTTGGAACTGAATTACACTAACAGTACCTGATCTGTTCCCTTCATAATCTCTTTCCTTACCTGGAAAACATCTCCAAAGCACTACATCTTGACTTGCCACTTGGATCAAAAGGATAGTAGCTGGTTACATAATCAATATACAAAGCAAGATGGTACGACATAAGGCCATCTTTTGATTTTTAACAATGATACTACTACTGCCTTTTTTACGCCAAAGACATGAGACTCTGTCCATTAATCAGTAGTGTTATTCTGCCTCTGTGGACCTCCTGCCTCCAAAGAGGAAAGGAGTATCACACTTCTCCCCACACAACTGTGTTCTTCACCGAATGAGATACTCACCAGCCAGCCTTTACGTTGAGAACCTTCAGTGGGGCTGGGGAAGTGCCAGCTCCCAGTGGCATTCACAGAAATGACACAGCTGAGTGCCTCTGAAATCCTTTGCTGTTTCGGTAGAGGCACTTTCAGATCAGACAAAACCTTTCTGATGCTTCCAGATAGAGTTTTATGCAAATCAATGTGAGGAAAAGATAAGCTGCACTGAATAGTATATTTTAGGCTTATTTCAATCAAATCTCATGCTTTAATGGAAGATTAAATTCTTACAGCCAGGCACATTAGAAATATTTTTAACTGAAACTTCTTTAGTATGTGACAGAGACCCTTGGGAGAAGGGTGCATGAATCAGGAGTGTCTATCACACCATCAATCTCCTGTCAGCATTTTACAGGGATTCCTGGCATTTGGCCACAGCTCAGCTCCCATTCACTGCTCTTCCCAGCCAGCCCCTGCCAGGAGACCGGGCTCCTGCATCTCTCACTCACTTACCAGACTCTCAAAAACCCCTCTCTGTGCTGCTTCCTACCCTGTCCTACACACTTGAAAAGGGCTCCTCAGAAGCATCTGCAGCATAACCTATTACTCTCCCTTCAAAGATTTTAATAATCTCCTCTTCTACACCACCTACCAAAGGCTGGCAAGGGCTATCTAATATTAGACTGCTGAGGGGTTGAGGACACTGCTATCAGGATGACCGATAATACCTCACTGTTTCTTCTTGCTTCCCATCTCTCTTTCTCTCTGGTCTTCCTCCTTACACTGAGATAGATATAAGTGCTCTGGGACAGAAACAGGGTTTTTTGATCTGAATTTACACTTTATTTGGTAAAATGGGGCTGGGCTCTGCAAACAAGAGTCCCGGTGCTACAGAAAAATAAAAAGTAAACACAGTATCATGAATTACAGTCCACTTTGCTAATAAGTTGAAATTACTCCCCAGAGAAAGTTCAATTATTACTTCTTTCTTCCTGGTAGAAACCTTTTGTGTAAGGATAATATTAACACACAAACATTGCTATTTTATTTTTCAGATTAACAAGTAGCAACAAACAATTCACCAAAAAAATATATAAGGAAAAATAAACTTATCTCTGTCCAAACATAACAAATACTCTCAGTGACAGAGTTTTATGAGACCACACACAGAAAAATAAAAAATGAAAGAAAGCACAGGGACAACGTTCATTCATTCTAAACCCCGTTCCACCTGAAAAAGCCTATTTATTAAGGTTGGCTGAAAATTTTTCATACAAGCTGTTTTTCATGGGTAATGTGGGATTCAACAAAACAACATTTTTCAAAGAAAGAACATTTCAGACTTTCACCAAAAGTCTTGGCTTAGTTTTGGTTTTGTTTGACAGGAACTGGAAGAGGAGGGGAATGAGAAGAACAGGGAGCAAACTTAGCAAGTCTTACTAGCATGCCCTTATACTTGTTAATCTGAGCACAGTCATGGAACAACTCAATATTTTTGCATGGAAAGTGTTTTTGCTCCGTTTCTTGGCTTATTTGCAGAAAGGACAAAACAGACTTAAGGAGTATGTTCCAAAAAACGATGGGATGGGGGGAACTGGCACATACATACAGTTGGCCAGGACAGAGGCACTCTCTGTGCAAACCAGCGAAAGCAATCTGCCACTTGCAAAAGGTGACAGTTCAAAGACAGCAGAGAGAGAAGGAAAAGTGATGCTCAAGCTGTGGCAGTTTATGGAGCAGGACTGTTGCTTGGCTCAAACTAAATGTTTCTGCTCTCAGGAAACAACTAAGGGGATGCCATGCTACCAGCCAGGGCCAGCTCCCTCTGCCAGCAAATGCAAACCCAAAGCACGCGTATACATTATGACCCATACAAGCACCGCTATTAATATATTTGCAACTTGGTCACAAACCTTCAGGAAGAGCCTTTTGGAAACAAGTCCCACAAAGAATCCAATCCTTTACTACTTTATTTCACTTTGACCCTTCTGCTAGGGTCAATGTTGTATCTAACATTGAAGTAAAATGGTGATTATGCAGTCCCAACACTTCATAAATAATATCATCTTTCTCCTGTGAAGCTGAACTTTAGCTTTCAAATAATACTTCTTTCAAATTCCAGGCTGGCACAATTTTATTTGCAAGGCTTTTTTTAAGAAGAGATGTGAATCAGGCAATCTGAATATATACTCTCTAATTCTCTTCATCAATTTAGACTCTTCAGTTATGACCAGACCCATACTAACTGATCTGCTAATTAACTTTTAAATATGTTGCTAATAGGCAGTTCCTCCTAGTTTAACTCACAAAAACTATACATCTGCACATGACAGCTGAGAAACTCTAAAATTTTAAAGACATCACAGTCAACAATTTTGCAATCAGAAGTAGAATATTTGAAATTTCTAGTAGAAGTGAAAATACAAAATAAAAACTGTTCAGTGGCAAGTTCATTGTAGAAAACTGAAATGAAATTTAACCTCGGAAGTCTAAGCTTTGAAGTACCTAACTTCCTATCCCACAGCATCTGGGATACCCACCTACGCTGGCAAACTGTCAGCTCTCACGACCAAGCCAGTAACACCCAGTATCTGTGCTGGGGCTCCCGGCACTGTAGCAAAGAGCCTGCCTTCCAGGGAGCCCATCCCAGGGGGTCTCGGAAATCCAGAGAATCCAGAGAAATCCTTGGCACTTCCAGTTTTGGTGAACCAGACTTTCTGGTAACAAACTGTCATGTTAGACATTGCCCAGCTCACTCAAACCCAAAGTGAAACAATTTTATCACTGGTAAAATAGGGATAGCTGGCAAAATGCTATTTAAATGCAAAAAAAACTTAAGTGACTGAAAATAACATTTAGCTTCCCTGAACCCGCTTCCTCCACACAGGTTCACATTTTACAAATTTATACCCTTACAGGACAGAAAAACACTGTATAAGAGAAAATGCTGAGAAAAGTAACAGTTTTTAGCACGCTCCTATCAAAATATACACCAACCAAACTGAACACAACTTGTATAAATAACAATAATAAAAATTAAAAGCAAATGAACTGGCAATTCCATTACCTCATCTGAAGTTTTCCCAGTGTGACAGATAAATCACGTTGTTATCCTGTCATTATTTATTTATTATGCCTCATACCTATTTCTGACATATTAAAATGAAAATTGTGCTACAGAGGTAAACTGATATGAAACATTAAGTATATGAGCTTTAGGTCATAATTACAGGGTGACTCCTAGAAGAAATCAAAGAGGTGAAAAATGAACCTGAATTCCAGAAACTGCAGATTAGATACATTTTTGCTAATGAAAATGTGAGGGGGGGGAAATATTTTCTCTATGAAAACTACATGAACTAACCAAATTTGGTTTACTACTTTGGAGAACCATGTGTTAAAAGATTTTTTAAAACCTCTTAGCTATTTCTCATATACTTTTATAGCTATGGGATGATAAGTCTAAGCTGAAAAGAAATATCCTCCTTCATTGGCTGGACTGCAAAATTTCAGCATTACTTCCACAGCTGGAGAGCCTGGAGTCTGTTCTGGTACATGGTGCTGATGAAGACACAAATTATGGGTCTGTTTGGGCATATTGCAAAACTATTTCCCAGGTCCTGTCCACTGAACACAAATGCTTAAAGGAGCAAGAAAGGTTCAGACCAAGCTTGCAGTGTTTTGACAGAGCTATGTTTGTGCATCTGTGTGTATAAACCCTTGGGAAGGGTGAAAACTAATAGTCAGGAAAAGCATCCACACAGTTCAACAAGGGAAATTAGTTCCTTGTTTTCATGAACACACCCTTAATTACTCCTCAAAGGAATTTTTACTTTTATTTGGCTATAACCTGTCCTAAGCACAGAAAAGTAAGACTCCTGAAAGGATGGCTTCTAGGGTAAATATTTTCTACAGTAGCTTTTCACAACAAAGAACAGATTTAAGCTTACTCCTCCTTACACTAAAGTCAGGCATCACCGCTAACTTCTATAAGATTGTGACAGATTTGTACATTTTCTCCTATCTACCAGATTGGAGGAAAGGAAGCAATACCTATATGGAGGGAACTCCTTTTCAAACAGGCATTAAACCATGCACGAAAGTAATACCATTGTTCTTTGGTGGGGGGAAGGGGGAGCAGCAACCAAAGCAAAACCAAAAACCAAACAAACCACCAAAAACACCCCCCCCCAAAAAAAAAATACTGGAATTGCACAAGATAAGAAACTGAGTATCCAAGCTGAAGCCCTTCCTATGCTCAGCTCTCCTAGATCATACATTACAATTTCTAGTCTAAACACAAAGATTTTCACCAAATAGTATTCAATGAATATGGAAAAGCCACGCACGGAGATGCTCACATAAGAAACTACCTTGATTAAAGCAAACTGCTGTCCTCAGCGTCTGCATGCATGCATTTGCAGATGTAATATGCCAGTCTCTCCATTTGTAATGGAGAAAAAGGAAGGGCCACTTAGACAAACAACAAAGCAACAACAAACTATAGAGCCACCTTCTTCATCACCTCAACCATTTCCATTTGAAGTATGCACCTAAACAGCATTTTAAGAGTGTGTGTTTATGGAGAATAGGAGGAAATAACATGACAGAAGGAAAAGGAGCAATACATTGCTATCAGCATCAGCTTTGTTCAGGTGCCTGGCCCAGCCTTGTTCTGACTGTACTGGAAGAAAGCCAGGAAATGTGAGCTGGGGACTAACTGCAGTAAAGCCAACCAAGAAAGGACATGGTCTTCCAATTTCCTTAGTTTTACACAAGGATAAAGTTTTCTCCAAAAGAAAACAAGTGTTTTAGTGATACTTGCAAGGCCTACCTTGCCCAAGCCGGGGGTGTCTTTCACTTTGCTGACTGCCCTCAACAAACATGGTGGTGCAGGGGGCGGGGAAGTCTGAAGGATACTGCTGAAGCTGGTAGAGAAGAGCGGAGATTCAGGAACAGATGACGCAGAAGGCCTGTGCTTCTTCTTTTTGGAAGACAGGTTCAATTTCTGAGCAGCTCTGTGAGAAAAATGACCAGAATAAGCTAAACCAACACCAAACTCATCAACACAAGGAGTGAAGAATAAATAAAGGTATTTATCAGATTGCTATTTATGTAGGATCTCAGTTTTGATCCCAACAGTTTTATAACTCTGGTTCTTCACTCATCATTTCTAGTTCAATGCCACTAGTTTAACTTCACAAAGTTGACCCAAATTGACAATGTCTGCTTTAAGTGAGGTCACAATCAGGCCTCTGCCATTATCTCATCTGTTGAAACAGTCTGCAAGAAAGCTCCAAAACCTCCAATTAAATGAATGAGTTATACAGCAATTCCTGTTCTAAAAGTAGGTTCAGTCACCAAATGTTTTGTGTAAATTACAGAATTATTTGTCATTCATAAGCCTCTGATTGGAAAATGAATACCTGGGCAATGTTTGGATGTAAGCAGCCACTGTAAGTTAACTAGTATTAAATGCTCAGGACAATTTGCTGAAGTGTAAGAAGCTTTGCAGTAACTGTTTTAAATTTTTATCACCTCTTATAACATAACCCAGTCTAAAAACTGAACAAATGGTGACCAATTAAAATATCCCTGTTTGCAATGAGATGGAGACAATCTTACCAACTGCAGCTGCATTAACCACTAAGCAGGGAAAACAATGAAGTTTGGTTTTAATACTACAGTATTCGTTTATAAGAGTGCTGAAGTTTGCATAGACTCTGATTAAAAAGCTAAGCTTTTCTGGAACAGAAACATTCAGTACTTCTGTTTTGTAAAATGTTTTATTTTGAGGGACAATTCAACATTCAGTCTTTGTCACAGCTGTTTTGTTCCAACGTTTGTGCGTTCTGCACCCCCCAGGATGATGTTAATATTAATCATGCTGTCCCACACCTTTCCTTTTGTATAACAAGCACTTTAAATGGAGCAGGTCAACTGGAGCACCATCTCCAAGGTAAGATGGATATAACAATTCATGAGGCTGCTTTCATGTTGTTTGCTTTGACAGACAAATTGTGGCTTAAGATGGGTATAAAAGAAGTCTGTGCTGACAGTAGCTCTCCTTACCTTGCTGAAGTGTGACAGTCAAGACCCATAATTCTAAATCCTCCTAAGTTTTAAGAAGCTTTAGCTCCATTACATGGATATCAGTATACATTACCCAACACTGAACTTACAAAAGTAATTAGAGTATTTTAGCCCAAGGAGTCAGGGAAAAAAGACTAAATAAATAAATATACATATCTATCTATACATATAAGTACATTCATATGCAAGTACCTTGTGTTTGTATCAGATGTCTCGGACACACGAACAAATTACTTCTGGGTATGAAGTTGCCATATGTCAGCTGGTTGTCAGCTGTACACCACCAGTATGTACTCTTTTAGCCTATGGCAAGTGCAAAGCAGTTCCCAACAGATGCATTTTTGATAAAAGAAAAATACTAGGAGATTTTAATTGACCTGACAGAGAATTAAGACTCAGAAGTTTCTGTACCAGCTCCTTCTCCCTTCCTGCTGGCCTACCTACTGCTGTTTATAACATGGCCCTCTCTTTTTCATATAAAAACATATCCAAAATGTGTTGGTCAAAACCAAAGCAAAAAGCACCATTTTTCCTTTTCCTAGCAACATTTCAATGGTTTGAGAGGATTCCATAATTTCAGTTTCCATGCTGTGCATCACTAATACTTTTATAAAGTTTTCCATGCTGAATCAAGATTTTCTGCATATCTTAGCTTCACTATAAAACTCTTTTAATCAAAATCTTGTACTATGTGCAAAAATTGAAAATACAAATGCTGGCTAAACATACTGAAAAATTTTCTCCTGTGGTCAAACTCAATGGTCCAGTCTTAAATATAGGCAGTGGCTCCAGACACTCTAGTCAAATATCTGGTCTCATTGACCCATCTTGGGTGAATGAATTTCCTAAAAATCATTTTTGAAGTTGACTGACAGAGCCATTACCCCTCTTTGTCACTAAATGCTTCTCCAGCATTTGCTGTTCTTTTTATGAAGCTGATAGTGTAATATAAACCACTTCTTGACCCAACCAAGCCCATAGCTGGCATTTTCTTAAAGAAAAACTGTAGTTGGAGGTACCTGGCCTTTTCAAAGCCTCGGAACTATATTCTAGTTTGACAGTTATAACCTTTGAGATTGCATATTCCTTTATATTTTTGGCCTGCAACTGGCAAAATGTATGAAAAAGCAATGAACTATATCCCACAGCTTCAGGGGGTTTTCTGTTTTTCCCCAAGGAGAGAAAATCAATGTGTGGCAGGCTAGAAAATAATATACAAGCCCTATCAGACTTGACTGAATTTTGAAGGGGATTGAAAAGGTGATAAGCCTCAGGTAATTCCCAGAGCATTTAACTAGGAAGAGAAGGATATTTTAACCAGATGTAGGGTGCCATATGACATGAATACATACAGTGTGGCTTTCTTGTGAGCTCTTTTGCATGAGTAAGATCATTCAGCTTGGGTAAACACAGTTGGTCGTGCCAGGTGAAGCTGATTTGTCTCTGTGATGTGGCACAGGAGGTTAGAAATTCTCAGATTTTCCTTTTCAAGGCAAGTCAGAGACCCATGCAGACTCTGTAGACTGCTGGACTTCTCAGGCAAAGCACCAGGCTGGACCTTGGGAGACTCAACACCATCCCAGCTCCTGGTCTGCCCAGCCCAGCCAGCAGCTGTTTAAAATCTGCTCTCTGTACCGGATCTAGCTAATTTGTTTCATTTAATATCTACTATAATAGGACTCTGATTTCTACTTGAGACTACACATACTACTACAGCAGTGGTAATGGTGATGATGGCAGCATGGCTTTATGTACTGACCAATAAGCTGATCATACTCCAAGTTACGTTATATCCCACCTGAGTCAAGTGATGTCAGCCATGAACCAGGATTGTGCAGGGGGCTCCACTGCAATGCAAACCACTTCCCTGCAGTGCACAGTACAGCTCTGGTAGGGACTGTGTCCGCAGAGACACACAAGGAACTTGAGCCAAAATAATTTTAAGTGTATATTTTAGATTGTGATTTATTAATTTTTTTAATTTGTTAATTATTTAATTTATTGATTTAATTATTATTTATGACATTTATTTAAACACTCATTCACAAAAGAACTTTCTATAATTTCATTTTACTGAATTATCTTCCAAAGTAATGCAGACTTAGTCCAGTTCAGCTGATATACTTTGGATTCACACCTTCAGTTAATTTTATTTTTCCCTGAGATTCCCTATAAAAAGAAGGAGCTGGAGACTTTTTGAAAGCTTCCGAGATTTATGGCAGAGAAAATAACCACAAGATCAAGATCTGAGGTTGCAGGAAGGGTGTTAGAAAGCTGATTAAAGTTCAGCCCAAATAAAACTGATGGATGGCTGGCAGGAAAGGGGAACTGCTTTGAATGTCCACCTGATCCACAGCAAAGACCAAGGTCATTTCTTGAAAAGACATCCTCTGCTTTTTGTTTTTTAAAATATACATTTAATAAGGTATATCTTTATTTTTAGGCAGTCAGAATGCGTTTCAGCTCCTGCCATGCAGAAATTATGATATATTTTTTCCCTTACAACTCCACTGGAATTTTCAAACACATTCATTGTAGAGAAAACTCCCCTATACTGGAAGCCAATTCATGACTGACATGAACTTTCTGAAAGCTGAAGATCCTCTGTGGGATTCATTGAAGAAACGAAAGTAAACCAGCTTAGAGGTAATTCTGACCCATGAGGAGGCTAAATATGCTCCTTGGAAACTTGTCTAGAGAGAAGAATGAATAGGAATTGATTAAATAATCCATTTTGAACACAAAAAAAAGACACTGCCAGAGGTGTTGCAAAGATCTCTGCTAAGAAAATTACTCAAACTAATAAGCAATACAAGAATTAAGTTGATTAAACTCTTCAGGCAAAAAAAGGCATTATGGAAAGCTCTGTAAATACGTTTCTTAGAGAAGTCACCAGGCAGTGGTTACAGTACAACATACATAAGGAAACATTGTGGAAGGAACAGGTTGAAAATTCATGGTTTCTAAATTAACTCTGGCTGCTCACAAAAACAACTTCAAACACTGAGGAAAAATCCATACGTCCACTTGTTGCTAAGCAATAACTAGGGGAGGAAAAAAAAAACCACAACCAAAACAAAACTGTGCGATACAGCACTTAAACAATAAATAGAACCTCTCTAATACATAATGCTCGCATGCAATACGTAAGGGTTGAATTCTAACAGCTCGAATGATGATCATTGTGGTCCCTTACAACCTGGTATTCTATGAGAGTGGACTGGGATCTCATTTAGAATAAATTCACATCACATCATGGACTTTAGTAAGCCTGGCTATGCTAACATACCATATTCACTTCCCCTCACTTAAGTAAGAAAACAGACACTGCTAATAAAATTCAAGGAACACCTATTTTGGTAATAAATGAAATGTTGATAAAAGAAATTATTTTTTCACCAACACCTCATCCAAGGCAAAATTAAAATTTTAGGACTCGCTGTCGAAGTAGAGGCCAGTAAGGCCAGCAGGTTCGTTAGATTCAGAGAGATTAGACATTTAAGTGAATAATTAAAATATTATTCACACTTGTGTCAGCAAAGAGCATCATTGGTAAGTAACACTGACTTTCACATTTCAGTATCTGACATGCCCCTTCACCACTGACATCTGAAGAAATTTCCTCAGGTGCATATCTCTGTATAATTATTCATTACTGGAGTTTCACATTATGCTATGGTGCATCCAGTACATATCACCCTTGGAAACAGAATTCCAGATCCTAGGGGCCAGTGAGCTGGTATATCTGTTTCTGTGTCAAAATAAAAATGGAAAATATAAACCCTTTCATATCATATTTTCCACCAAGAAAATGGCTCTCAAGATGTGGAGGCTAAACACTCATGTACTAGCAAACTTTAATATAAATGTTTGCTTTTTCCATTAAAACTAGAAATCTATTTCTTAAAACTAAAAATCTAATTCTTCTTTATGTGGATGCTTAAATTTCATTTTATAAGACAACTACTCTCCACTGGGTGCACCATTCAAGGAGTACAGTAGGAACCTTATACGTGCAAGGGGTGGCTTACCAGAGGATGTGCTGCTTTGACAAGCCCAAAGGAGATTAATAGTCTTCCCTAGTAAGTAAAAAGCTATCTTTACTTATCCAAAACTGCCTTGCTTGCTGTATCTTAGTGCTGTGTTGGAAAATAGATGTAAGTTTAACTTTGAAAAATCACTCTTCTGAACAAACTCCCTAAGCCTATTTCTGCAGATATATCACTAGTTATAAAACACATCTACATTTGTGACCAACAGTGTCGGTCACCCAGTGTGAAACGCTCATACCCTGTGGTCTCAGGTTGAGCACCTAAAAGCAAAAGACAGCTTTCTCCACCCTGATCCTCAACGCAAAAGCCCTACTAATGATCTTTTTTTTCCAAATCCCAGCCATAATTCTTTCTGTAGAAAAAGTAGAAATTCTTGACTGTCACCTACTAAGCAAAATGTAGTCTGCATAGTATTTTAGTTAACTGATGGAGTGTCAAACAAAAATATACTGGAAGTCTGCCATTAGTTTTTATTCTTTCCAACTGAAATGTTTGCACATATGGATTCACCATGTATTCTCTGTTTTGGGTAAATGTGTTTATATGAAGTGAGTCATCATATCATATAGGTCCTCATGCACCTGTAAGGTAAAAACCAATGGAGTTCTATGCAGACTTTCTTCTATGAGAAAAGCTAGTCTTAATTTTCAGTTACACAGGGTCACTCAACAGTTGCTGCTTCTCCAGAATCTTTAGTTACTGAATTATATCAGTTATATGCTGCCTAAACAAACTGGACACAGGGCACTAAATGGGATGTTCATATTTTCTAATTATAGGGATCTAACCTAGCTTCTCCGAATCATCACCAAAAGTGATTCTGTTTCTCCCAATCACCTGCATAGGTCATGCAAGCTCACTAAGGTGACATCCAGCCAAGTTGTCACAGGTGCTGCCACCAAAAGGGGAGGCCCCAGACCTGTCACTGCTCTGCCTGCATGCTTCCCTCCTTTCCTTATATTTATTTTGGCTTGGCTTCTACTGCTTTAACCTCCTGAACTGGCTTGTGCCAAAGGGTGTTTTAAATCATACTTACCTGACTTGGCTAATATGCCTGAATTGCTACAGTAAACACTTT
>NW_010183895.1:22136-27201 GCF_000695765.1 Mesitornis unicolor
CTGAGGAATGTGGTACTAAATGTGGTTTCATGCAAAATCTCATTTTTCTATTTGGAGGGCAATGATCTGGCTCCAGGAGCCGTGGCGTCATTTGTGCCATGCTTTTCTTTGCATCTTCTAAAGCAAGAACAGAGATGCTTTACAGGGCGTTTATCCAAGAAGCTAACAGTTGTGCTTTGCTGCAAGGGGCCATCTTCTCCACCATCCAGGAGTAAACCAGGGGCACCACTTGAGAAGCATGCTCCATGGCAGAGCAAGAACAACCTCCAAGGGCTTTTCCTCATACATCTACATGGAACAGTTTTTCTCATCCAGACTGAAAGCAAACAGACAGACTGACAAATCCTGCAATAGGCTTGCCATGTCCCTTCCCAGCCACGTTTCCTGCCTTCCAACGGGACTTGAGCTATGAACGGGATCAGGGCAACTTTACTCCACCTTAATTTTCTGTGTGGCCAAACCCAGGGCTGTGGTGCTGCAGCCTAGTAAGACACGTGAAGAAAGAAATAAGAATCCTCAGAGGAACATTTCCTGGATTTGTTGTTCCAGTAAGATTCTTAGTGTTTGTGTTTAATTATTTTACAATGCCTTTAAAATCTGGAGATAATATGAGCTTTCTGCTTATGCTGTAGAAGGTATAATAAACATCTCTCTAATGCCCAGTAAACACTTGCCCCTTATTGTTCTCTTTGTTTTTATGCATGCATTCAATTTCATAGCAACAGTAAAGCTGTCCCAGGCTGCGATCTTTTACTTCTTGGGTGGTTAGTTCAGAAGTTTTGGCCATAGTGCCGTAGTGACTGTGCTCTCCCCCTGGAACTGTATTATAACTGTCCAGAAACTCATTTTTAACTTATTTAATTCTAACAGAGTTAAAATAGAGCTTCAAACTTTATTCAGGACAGATCTTATAAAACCTGAGGCTTTGCACTGTGTTGCACACTGTGCAACTGTCCAGAAACTCATTTTTAACTTATTTAATTCTAACAGAGTTAAAACAGAGCTTCAAACTTTATTCAGGACAGGTCTTATAAAACCTGAGGCCTTGCACTGTGTTGCACACAGGCAATCTTCATGACGGTAACTACTCAGACTTGCTCTTATATCAAGTTCAAATATCAATTTGTGTAAATCGCAGGTAACAGAGCTGCTCCTAGGTTACACCCAAATGAAGAAGATGGATATGCTTGAAGATCAATAGCTTAATGAGCAGCTCAAAGTCATACAAAAGTACATGTTGCAGGACAAATGGTTCATATTCTACACAGCCATTATTTGGGTGAAATTCCCAGTTTTAGAGAAGTATATGAGAAGAGACAAGATTGTCTTCACCAGGTATCGCTGTACTTCGATGAAGATCTTTTTAACTAACCTAAAAGTTCCTGAAACACCCTGATTCAGTAACAGATGTCCTTCTGTCTTTAGCAATAGGATCATTAATTAGCTTTCATACATAGAGGTAATGTTGGCCAAAAAAGTAACAAATCAAAGGAACTGTGACTTTGGAATTTCTACAAGAAATCATCATACCCTTGTCCTTTAATAGTCCATCAAGAAAACTACAACTTGGCTCAATAGCTTGATACATTTAGCTAGAGAAAGAACATTTCTGCTTTCTTTACATTTCTTTTTCTCCTTATTCTCTTCTTCTCTTAGTACTTTTCCTGCATTTCAGGCATTACTGATCCAGGTCACCACACACACTATAAAAATGACCAGAATCACCTTTTCTGCAGTGTTATTGACTGCAGACACACATAATCAACCTGCATTTTTAGAGAAAAGTGGGATCTTGGTGACCAGGAGAAGGATCCAACTCTAAGAAGACGTTCAGCACTCAAATACAGAAGACAAATTACTAGTCATTTTTTAAGAGTGGGTAGAGCTTATTTTTATTATTAATCTAGCTTATTTTTCTCTCTGAAACATGCTTTTATGGAAAGTGTTGGTCAGACAGATGACAGTGCTCGCAGCATTATCCCATTCTTGGAAAGCTCTGAGGATGAGTTGGATATGTGTCACTGCATGCTTAATGCATGAAGCAAGCTCAACCATTATACTTGGATAAAATAAAATCAGATATTTAGCACTAGTTTAATATGGGAAGACCACCAGCTACATTTACTATAACTCAAATGAATTCAAATGTAGGCACTTACCAATTACTGCCATGGTTACTTGGCAATGCATCTTCAAGTCTCATGGGAAAACTGCATAGGCAGGAGACTGACAACCACAGACCTTTATTTCAGTTGCACAGAGCTGAGGGCAAGAGCACTGATATCTTTCAGGAAAGGTCACAAACAACCTCCGTCCAGCTCAAACAATGAGTGTTGAGAAGTATTGACTGTATATACTGAAGATTTAGACCATGAGATGCCACCATTGCCACTAAGTAATAAGAATGGAGACGAGCACTGTTTTTATTTGTACTGTTATTGTGTAAAACAAGAAACACACATGGATTTGTCAGTCGTCAAATGTTAGCTGGAAACTCTTGGGGCATAGATGTACAGTGACACTGTCTTCAAAGAGATTTTTGCCATGCCTGTGACAACCTAGCATTGTCACCTTCAAACCATGGGACAGGACTCTTAGTTAGCCAGACCCAAGCTGACTCCCCTCATGAACAATAAGAATTGACAGTCATGATATCTCAAAAACGTGATCAACAGAAGCTTTGCAATGAGAGGCCCACAAACAGCTGGCCATCTAATAATAGACCCTAAAATCATTTAAAGCCACTTCTTTAACTGTAAGTTTTATGAAGCTTATACAATTACAGTTATTCTATTACCTTGGATGCTAAAGCCTGACCATACACTGCGTGGAAAGCTATTTTGCTTCATTCTCTGTCTCATTCAGCAAAAACCTCTCATAACACCAGGAGGAAAAGCAGCCAGCACACAGATTTACAGTCCATTTTGTCATTGTTTAACTTTCTGGTTGGCAGAACAACTAAAGAGATACACAAAAAGGCCAAAAGGCAGGTAAGTTTTACAGCCACAGCTTTTTTGCCTTATCAATATTTTGGAGGCCAGCATGTTTAAAATAACACCTACATACAAATGGTAACTATTCTGACAACACAGGTGCACTGAAATTCAAAGCACTTAATCCCAGCTTCAACAAGCAATCTCATATCATAGTAAAAACTATTTCCTCTCAAAGTTCCTCTGAGTCTTGCCTTGTACTTATTTAAGCCACCATCATAAGATAATGATAATTCTTTGAGACAGTTTGTTTTTGACTACTGGAGACTATCACCATTGCTACATATAATATGTTAAGGTCCAAGACTGAGGTCCTCCTCTTATCAGACTGCACACATGCTAAAATGAGTCACGCCTCAACAGCTTATAAGCAAAACGGACAAAACAAACGAAAAATTTTATGATCCTACCTTCACAGAGATGTGCTCAAGCACAAAGTCAGTCATGAACAGTGAGAAATAGTAATTTAATCTAGATGTCCTCAACAGATTCACACAAAGAGTTACAGTGGTTTTGGAGGTGCCTAACAGCATCCTCCCAGTACCTACAAGGAGGGTACCAAAATAACAGAGTCAGGCTTTTCAGAGTGGGGCATGGAAGGAGAACAAGAGCTGATGGGCATGTGTTGAAACAAGAGAGGTTTGGACAGGGTGTAAGGAAAAGTTTTTTCACCCCAAGGACAGGCAAGCAAGGTTGTGCAGTCTCTGCCTGGGTTTAAGACCCAAATGGATAAAGTCCTGGGCAACCTGTCTGACCTCAGAGCTGTGCCTGCTTTGAGCAGGGGATTCCACTAGAAACATCCCAGGGCTCCTTCCAGCCTCTGTGATCCAGTGATGCTACGAAAGAAGTGTTACTGCAGTTCTGAGAGCAATAAAAATATTATGCTTTATTTTTTCTTTCAAAATATATTTTATCTGAAAAGTTTCAAGAAAATCACTTAGCACCAATCTCAGCAATTAATTAATTTCAAAATGAAAGTTTTCATTTTTAGAACATTAATTTAAATATAATTGAAGCAAATGTCAAACTACAATTTCAAATGGAAAAAGTTAATAGCCACTTCTTTTTGGGTGTAACCAAAACACATTAAAAAGTGTCTTGAGTCTTGTTTACTTTCTGGGAGGACACAAACTAAGTCAGCAGAAGCTGATGAAGTAATCTAGTTTGAACAAAATCCACATTTCTTGCTGGGGAAAAAAAATTCACAAAAATTTTACCCAAGTCACCTTCAATTTTTTGTTTTAAGACCCTCTATCTCTATTTACTGAAGACTCAGGAAGCAATTCTACACAACACCGAATGTCCTCAAATCCTCCCCTTTGCAGGGGAAGTCCTACTTGCCCTGCCTCTCGCAGGAATGTTCAGCATTCTGCTAGCTCAGACCCCGCCTCCTGTGGGAGATGACCTTAATATTTTAACCCACTTTAATCATGCTGCAAAATGAATTATTATGAAAAATTATGAAACTGGAAAACACTATTACTGTAGGCAATTACTGTTATTTTTAAAGAAACCTTTTATTCTTGTTTTTCTATTTCCAGTAAAGTGAAATAAAAAACACCATGACATTAAATACACCACACAAAGTAGTAGGATCTTGCCAGAAAGAACTGAAGTGTACAGATGTGTGGCACAGACACAAAAAAGCAGAATTTATGAGATGTAAAGCCTTTAATCTGCAGCTTTTTGCTTACTACCTGTACAAATTCCAGTAAAAGTCAATTAATTTTCAGTACTTGAGAGCACTTCTCAGACAGGTGGGCATAGTGTTAAACCGAACAAGTATTTGACATGTATTTTTTTTCTTAGCTAAAGTAAATTCTGAAAATACTTTTAAAAAATTTAAGAATAATTCTTTAGACTGGATTAAAGTTTTATGCCAAATGCATTTCTCTAAATGCATCCTGTTCCATACAAACATTACAGAGAAATGTATATCCTGTTGGATTTCACTTGGACCCAACCTCTCTTGTGAATTGTTGATAATATCTATATCGACACCTCTGATCCACGTGAATAAAATGCCAGTAACTCATGTTCAATGTGCTGCCATCCAGCGAGATCTGGACAGG
>NW_010183896.1:0-1936 GCF_000695765.1 Mesitornis unicolor
AAAGAAAGAATAGAGGAACAAAAAGCAGTATCCTCAAGATAAGAAGGTGGCGTTCTTGTCCAGCTGGGACAGGTTTGTTTTCTGATCTTGTGTTTTTACAGGGTCATTTGAAAAGTCAGTGTTTTGTTCTATGGCACTAGAACAAAAGAAGACTAAACTAAAACAAGGGACATATTCTGTGTGATACAAAATCTATCTGTAGTTCAAGAGCTGTCAAAGTGAAAAATGAAACCACAAGCTTGGCCTTTAAAATATTAATTTATTTTAAAGATCAAGTACAAAATTGCTGGGAAAGAAGTATCATTATCTTCAGAAAGAAGCAAGCAAGAAAATCTCTGATGGCACTTTCTTGCCACCCTTAAATCTAAAAAGAAAAAGGATTCAATCATCAATTCTTACTTCTGTAAATCCCTGAAGTATTTTTGCTGCATTATTAATAAGGCAGTCATCAAATTTACTAACCAGGGTCTAAGGTATTACATTTTCAATGGACTTATTTATCAGTGTTACTGAGTGATGCAGATTCAGTCCAGTGGTGACCTATGGCTGTATTTCTGGATTACAGCCATGTCTTATTGGCAGAAGACAGCATTAGACGTCAGCATGTAAAAAAAATTGGTGAATCTTCAGCTAATAAACTGTCAATATCCGGGTCCATCTAATGAACAGTTTTCACAGAATCACAGAATCACAGAACAAGGTCCATCTAATGAACAGTTTTCACATGCAGTCCTTAAAAGCCTGTATTTAACTAAGTAATTAAACATAATTTAAAATTTCTAAGGATCATTCTGCCTGTTTGAAACTACTGATTCCACATAACAAACTTTAATAAAGTGATGAATCTATGATCTTTATTCACAATAAAATAATATAATAAATGAATATTTCTTTATAATTTAAAATTATATCTTGATATTGTTTTTGTCAAAATTTGTTGCAGATGTTTCTAAAAAACTATATAACTTTATTTGGGGTTAGCTTGGCTTTATTACCTAATCTACATAGTACAAGCAAAAAAAAGAAAACCTCCACTAGCATAGAAAGACTGGAGGTCATAAAACAGATGTGCAAGTTTGCTGCCACAGCAGAGTAGTTTTTGAAGAGTTTGTTTACCCAGTGCTTGAAATGGATGTAAAGAACTTGCTGCCAAGTGCCTGCTCTCATCCTCACGGAGAGTGGTCTGACTGTTGGATCTGTTGGTGTTACCAGAGCTGCTGGTCCTGCTTCCTGAAGGAACGGCTCCTGAAGATGGGGACAGGAGGGCTAGATCCTCCACAGATGTAGTGCAATTCCATTGCTTGCCATTACACTGTGCAAGATGGTACCAGCTGAGAGGGTGAAACTGAATTATTTCTGGTTGATGCCTGCTGTATAATTTGTCCTTGTAGAGCAAGGGTGTTCAAAAAGCAGTAATGAGGAAACTATTTCAGGACATGGACTTCTCACATGGTTTTTGCTCTTTGCCAGTCCAGCATCAGGGCTGAGTACTGGCCAGAATCTGCTGTAGTTTCATTTTGTTTCGCTTGGTGATAGTTGATTCTTCCTATCTGTATGAAGCCTGACTCATTTTCAAGTCTACAAGTGGCTGATTAGTCTTGAATAAAGGTCTTGCAGGCCATGAGAAAGGCACGTGCTCTTGAGAGATCCCTCTTTTCTCTTTTTGAGAGCTTCAAACACTGCCTGCTTTGTTTAATGCACTGCTTGTTGACTTGTGGGGAGTTTATTCATTTTGAATGAGAAGCTATGGTGGATGACATGCAGTTTTACACTGATTTTTATCAGAACAAGACAAAGATAGTGCCTAGACAAATTGCAGATATGAATAAAAATTGCTGTGTTGATCACTTTGGGGCCTGAATAGGTGGTAGAAACATTTTTGGTAAAATAGTGATGCAGGGGACAGGTTTCCAGACTGAAGTGTACCATACTTCTG
>NW_010183897.1:0-765 GCF_000695765.1 Mesitornis unicolor
TGTTACCAAAGACACAACCAAAAAACCCTCAAGAAAACCCAATATAGACCCAAAGTCTGAAAGCTTCTCACAAGGTGGGGCTCAGGGCCCAGGCTGTGGGTACGTCCTTTCCAATGAGAACTGCTGCTGGTATCTCTGTGGATACTGGTCACGGTAAAGCTGCTGTGGAGCTCTACAAACCTATTCTTAATTCTAGTAAAACTGATTACTAGTTACTACAGTGGTAATTAATTGGTCTTAAATGTTCCTATTTAATGGTAATTAGTTGGTAGAAATGGTTGAAGGTACTCAGCACTGCTGCAAGATTAATTTCAAGATAGGAGCTTTGCTTCGCAGCCCTTTATCCAAGGCAAATAGGACTGTGTGTTTGCTAGCTTAAGGTACAGAGTTATTCAAATGAAAAACCCCTGGAGAATGGAGAGTGTGTCCGTTCTGTGGGCTGAAAGGTCTATGTTCAACGTGTTGACTTGGGAGGATTTGGGGAGGGTTTACTCAGTTTGCAGATAATGTGGCCATCAAATTTTGGCGAAGAAAAGTTGGAGCTTGATGTGGCACATGGAGCATCATTCGGACAGTTTTGCGGGTGGCGATGGTCAGGAAATGTATTTTCTCTCATCCTGTTGCAGTATTACATCAGAAACAAACCCACAGAGGTAGGGTTTTTTGCTTCCTCATGAGCAGGGAGTGTTTCTTTCTCCCCTCTGGTTAGGCATGTTTCCCTTGTCAGCAGCAGAACCTGAAAGCAGCAGGAAGCTGCATCACCTG
>NW_010183897.1:779-7462 GCF_000695765.1 Mesitornis unicolor
GGTGTGGGTCATTGCGAAGAGCGGGATCCCCTCGCAGCAGCAGACGACTCGTCTGGCCAACTTACTGATGCTCCTCTCTCACGTCAGACACGCCAGGTACATTTTACAGAATGTGTGTAACACTAAGATGTTCCTGTTCATTTGTTATGGCAACAAAGCAAGGCTTGAACTGCGGAGCACTCCCGAGAGAACCCTGGTACCGCTTTTCATCTCGGTTCATTGTAAGGTTTTCCTCCCTAGCACAACTAAATAGGCAACATACTCAAGTGCTTGCTGGCACTCCAAAAAGATGTGTTGATATTAAAACGCTGTCTTAGCTGTACTACACTAAGTTGTAGTTGCCTGAAATATTTAACAGTAGCAACACAAATTCAGCCTTTCAAAAAAAAAACACCCCAAAAACCAAACCCCACATCAAAACTGTTCTGTCCAGAAGAAAAGGTCTCTTTCAAAACTGATCTGCAGTGTTGGCTTTGGTGGAGCAAAGTCTGCTTTGGGTGCCATGTTTGTCCCATACCAAATTTGCTGTGTGTCCCAGGAACAATTATTCTGTCTCTTATTCAGAACCACAGCATTTCTGCCGAGTGACTCATGCTGCAGCCCTGCCACGCTCATGCTTGCCCCGTGGGAAGCAGCTCCTCTGCTTCCTGCCAGTTCCTGCACCTCCATGCGCTGCTGGTCTTTGCTTGCAGTACAGCCACATCACAGCATCGCAGGAGCTGATGTGCGTGCAGCTGATGTGCAGTTCTGGCATGGCGTGAATAAACATTGTGAATCTTTGCAAAAACCTTTGTATTTTCTTATTAAAACAAGAGGGTTTATGCTGTGCCTGCCTCAGCCGAAGTCTGGAGGCTGCCTCTAGTGACCCGTCTCCTTTGCGTTGCTTAGCACTGGTCAGTCAGTCTGTTCTGCAAATAACTGATGCTCTCAGCCTTGGTTACCGAATGATGCCAGACTCTCAAGAGCTGGGTTTGGGAGGGGGTCCTTTTATTCTTCTTTGCCATTAACATATTTATAACTCTCGAATTGTGGCAGACCCTCATTTTTCTGGAAGTGTTGCCCCCTGCCAATCCAATTCACCAGGTCAGCTATGGCTGCCTGCTCTCATTTCCACTGTGATAAATTCGGTGTCGAGCAAGCACATGTAGTTTTCAACCTCAAAACCTTGAGTGCATCTGAAGTATATGTATGTACAACTGCTGTACATTTCAAAACCAGCCATTTCCTGTCAATCCAAATCAGGATACAGCCACAGACCGTTCAAGTTAACGAGGTGTCATTGTATCTTACTGTGAAACTGAAAAATTACTTCTAAAGCCTGTAGCTCTCTGCACCATCTGGTACTGGACATGCAGAGAGGAAACGAACTGCTTGAAGTCAGCCTGGGTAATCTGGTCTTCCTATTTGGCCGGGCAGGAGAGCTGGGATAGTCACTAGGGCTACACAATGTAAATTCCCCTTTTGTATGAAGCTGCCGCGTGTGGGCTGCCCACGTTTACAGCATCAAAGAGGTTTTCCTCTTTGGTTTCAATAGGGTTGGTACATCTGAATTATTTTCTGAAGTTTGTGTGCACTAAACCAAATCTTGGTTTTTCTAAATAGTAGAACACTCAGCCCTAAAGTATTGGGATATTGTTACTGTTGATGGTGGTGAGCTCAGGTACTGCAGCAGCTAAATCCTCTCAACTCCTGATAAAAAGGGGACTCTCTGCAAGCCACAAGCATGTTTTTTCCTTCTCTGCATTGTCACTGACTTATTTTCTGTTCTTCTTCACAGCAACAAGGGAATGGAGCATCTCCTGAGCATGAAGTGTAAGAATGTGGTCCCAGTGTATGACTTGCTGCTGGAGATGTTGAATGCACACACTCTCCGAGGCCAAAGGAAGTCCCCAGTCACACATCCCGAATTTGGCCCGTTAGAACCAATGGAGAGTGGAGACGGCCTGCGAAATGGGGCAGCCCAGTAATTCTGCTGAGACCTGGAAATGTGAAGCTTGTTCAAAGCTATGGAAGAAAGCAAAGCTGCTGTGAGGGGGCTGCTGAAGTGCCTCCTCATCTCGTCTAGATTTGCACATTGGTATCTCGGGAAAGGCTTGTGGGACACTCACGTCTGTCCGTGTTTCTGACGTCGTAACAGCTGCACTTTTATAGTGCCTTTTCTGAGACTTGTCCAGAGCACCTTATGACATTAAGCCTCAGAACAGAACTGTGGGACAGGGCGTTACTGCCCCTCCTTTTCCAAGGCAAGTGAACTGCAACAGAGAGTGTAAGAGCCTGGTTTAGGATGACAGAAGAAGTCTGTGTCAGGGCTAGGAGGGAGCACCTGCATCTCCATTCCCAGACCAAGGCTTTTAAGCACTGACCGGATGATCTCCTCTTTCAGCGCGAGATTGTACGAAATGTGGAGCAGCATCGTCTGGGACAGCTCTGCTTTCCGTTGTGTGCTGGTCCCTGGGGAATCCGGGCTTTGCAGCTGACCTAGAGAAAGTGCCGAGATATGTACAGTGTGAAGGAGTTTCTTCTGTTCTTAAATATGCAATGGCTGTGAGGGCCTTCATTTGAGGGCCGTTCAGAAGAGCTTCTAGGGCCAGTTCAGAAATCTTAAACCAAGCTAGTTTGTATTTTGTGAGCCTGTTCTTAACACTCACGTTATTATCTGTGTAAAATTCTTCAGTGCTTTAACAATGACCAAACTGCCTAGATATTTCAGTCAATGCTGGCCTTTGTAATGTGTTTTGTCTGTGAGATTATCATGTTGTTTTATATATTTATTAATGATGTTAAATCTATTATAATGTTCAGGTGCAGGAGGTTGCTATGTGAATATTAACTGTTTGCAGTTGTATATGATCTGCTAATCAGGGCTTGTGAAACCAGCTGGAAACAAACCCTTTCCTCCCCTTTTTTCTGACACCCGGAATTCTGCCCTGCTCACCTGAAGCCCCTCGCAGGGGGCGGGCAGCGGACAGGAACCTAAGCTGGGGCCTGCTTTTGGCTGCTGCCCTCGGGTTTGCTGCTTGCTCCTTTTCAAAGCGCATGGCACCTTATGCTGTGGTTGTCATATCTTGTATAGGATCCCTCAAAAAGCAGCGGGGTTCTGGTTCTGGCACTTTCTTTGCTTCACAAGTGTGACGACATGTTCACATTCCACTGAAGATGTGGGTTTAAGTCGCCCATGTTGTGCTCATTTCTGCAATGTGTTTCTGCATTGCACTGAGCAAAAAAACCAGAGGAAGTAATAGCCTGGCTGATGACCCCAGTGAAGAGCAGAACGGCATCGTGAGTTCTGCCAATATTGCATCTTGAAGCGAGCCAGAATTGCAATCACTCTACATGGGTATGTTTAAATATAACACGTGTCTGTTCTGGGCGTTTCAGGTAAGGTGAAATTAAATTGGGATCACACCAGAAGTCTGTTTTGAGCCACTGAGTCCTCTGGGACTTTGATGAGTCCGTCGTTTGCATACTTTGGATATCAGTCAAACCTTTGAGCTTGGTGTTTTTTCAAAGCCAAGGACAATATTTTTTATAGGAGGAGCATAAAGAGTTTTCAGTGAGTTACATGAATCTGTTGTCTTGTGTTGATGCTGCTGCTGGTCTAAATTTTTACTAGCTACCTTTTTATTGTTTTTAAGAATCTGTAATATATCTGTGCCCTTCTAAATAGGTGTAGTATTTACTACAGAAAAGGGAAAACATGTGAGAACAGTCTGGAATCCACTGGTGCATTCATTCTGAGGGAAGTTCTGCTGTGAAACAGACGGCTCAGTGTTTCTTGGTCTCAATCATCTTGTGAGCCTGTTGTATTGTCCTTTCTCTGGTTTTCCTTATCCTGTGTAATCCTTTTTTGTTTAATACCGTTTTTCAAATAAATGTGTGGGGTTTTTTTAAAATCTGTTTGGTTTGCTTTAGAAGTGCTGAATTTATGTGCAATCCTAAAACAAGCCTCTTATAAAGAAAATGTGAGAGTGTGTATAAATCATAAAGTTAACTTCTAAATGGAAATCTGCTCTGGGCTGACTTTGTAAAAGGGCGACGTTGCTGATTTGTGCCACGTGTTGTGATTCCTAAGTGCTGTTACTTGCACAGTGCAACCTGGAAATTGATGTGATTTTTTAAACATTTTTTTGTCTTGTTGAACATAATTTTATTAAAAGTTACTACTAGTGTTTTAAAATTGGCAAAAACCAATAGCTGTCGGCTCTCTGGACTCATGTGGCTGTGTTTGTGTCTGGATAAGGAGCAGGCGCACGTCTCTAGACCAGGACAGTTTATAAACTGGGGGCTGTGTGACAAAGTGACTGAGCAAGGGTGGCTGCGTTTCCTGAGCGAGACGTTGGGTTTGTCACGGGTCTGCATCCCACCGACTCTCTTGGATGCTGCATCCCTGGAGCGTGTCCGTGTCCCGGCCAGGCGTGAGCAGAGCCACGCTGCCTTTCAGTTTAGGTACTGGGGGGCTTGTCAAGTTACAGCAGGAGCGATTGGAGTGTGAGGGAGCTGTGAGGGCTGTGGAGAGCGGGGCTGGTTTGTGACTTCCCTCCATCAGCTCCTGCTGCTGAGCCGGGACCTGGCCGGAGGTGGCTGTTTCTGCTGGAATAAATGATGTTGCAGTTGTGGGATGTTTGTAGAGGTGAGCAAACTTGGTTTATAAGTCAGGATTGCTTGCAGAAGATTCAAAGTACGTGTGTATAAATTGGCACAGAGCGCCAAGTATCGCTAACAGCCATGGCCATGACTGGGGGCTCAAAAAGCACCGCGCTGCCGCCGCTGGGTGCTCGTAACAGCTGTGGAGCCTGACTGTATGGAAAGCAAACCTGAGCTTTTCTCATAACTTTTAAAAGCTGGCCCAGGTTGTTCCGTTGTCTGGGTAATAGAAAGTAGTTGTGCCCTGATGAAATAGCTGCTCTTCCTGAGGATGGGCTGTAACCCACACGCTTTAACAATGTGGTTGTGGTTATGGGGCTCTTTTGGTCTTAGCACAGGAGCACGTGGCAGAGATGGCATTCGCCCCCTGCCCTGCCCTTCCCCACCAAGCCAAGTGTCGATGGGAGATGGGTTTCTCTTACCTTGAGAGCTGAAATTAAAAAAAAACCAAAGTATGGATTTGCATGGCTTTGTCTGAGGTGCCTAAAGTGAGGACAGTCACCAAATCATTTAGGTTGGAAAAGACCCTTAAGATCAGAATCCAGCCATTAACCTCACACTGCCAAGTCCACCACTAAACCATGTCTGTAAGCACCTCACCTACCCGTCTTTCAAACACTTCCAGGGAGATGACTCAACCCCTTTCCTGGGCAGCCTGTTCCGGTGCTTAACCCATATGGATGTGAGAGAAAGTGGGCATGGAGAAGGCAGTGTGGCTTCGGTCTAAGGGCCTGTTATATTCTGTCCAGTTACTTGGATGGCAGTGTAGGTTATGATTCCTCTTTCTGGCAGCTGTGAGCACAGCCAAGGACAGGCATCACTGTGGCAGCTGCTTTTAGTCTCAGCCCAGATGTTGGCTGCGCCACTTCTGTCACTGGTGCGTGGTGACATGGTCTGTACAGAGCAGGAAGTCATGGAAATGCCTTGGCTAGCATCACCTTTCTTCTCAGAAGAAATCATTTGATGTTATTAACATATGAGGACAGCAAAGCAGTTAAGATGTGGTCATCTGTTGTGCTGACCCAGTGCCTAAACCAATACTAGAGAGAGTGTTGTGAATTGTAATATGAAAAACAAGTGGATCGTTAAAATATGGAAGTTTTACAGTATTATTTACATTCATTTTTCACAGTGTTTTACTGCTGAACTGAAATCTGGTGAGTTAACTGTTTCATAGCTAAGACTTAATTATATTTATGATCTGGGTATTTTTCTAAGTCCATCTTTCCATGTAGGAGTCACCTATGCTCCTCATGCTTTTGTTTCTGTTTTTGGTTATATTTTTTTGAGTGACGGTGACTTCAGTTTAAGCACATGAAGAGGAGCAGCTTTCTGTGCCATAAAAACGCCAACTTCTCTGCTAGTGCCTGGACAGACACAGCCTTCTTCATTCATCACAACGCCATGCACCAAGGAGCTGGCGTTAACAGCGGCTCCTGCACATTTCCTATGTCCATTTTCCCCAGAGTCTTCTGTTCTGAGTCCCATTTAATATGTGGTTTTAGTCTCAATATCCCACCCCCCACAAGTTTGTAATGAAAATGGGTTTATGATTGAAGTTGGTGCCTTTTAAAGTACTTTATATATGGTATACCAATGTGAAAGTTCTGACACCTTACAGTGCTTGTCCTGTGAGGTGTGTTTCACTCAGTTGTAATCGTTGTGGCTGAATAAACAGCTATCGTGAAAGAAATATGTGCCTTTTTGGTAATTACTTCTTCATAGCTGAGCTCAGCCTCGGTTCATGACCATTTCTTTAATGTGCGTGACTACAGCGTATGTGAGTGTCCTGTCCTCAGCTCTGCAGCCCAGACTCCGTAGGCCCAGTTACTTGGTCGGGTACTGGTGTTCTTAGGGCATTTCCCAGCACCAAGGGCCTACAGAAGATGCAGGCTTTGTCCTCTGCTTCAGGGACCAGCAAATTTACCCGTGGGGGAGCAAGTCACAGTAAAGAAACAGCCCCTGGCTTCCCAGGCTAGCAGAACTCGTGACTGTTTTGGGAGGGATGTCAGGTACAGCTGAAAACATCTCCCTGCTGA
>NW_010183897.1:7564-8845 GCF_000695765.1 Mesitornis unicolor
TCCCTTTACTGAACGCTAACGACTCAGTCCTGAGCGAGAGGACAACACGAAGCAATTGGTGGGCAGATGCAATGACTTGTTTGAAGCAGACTTCAGTGTCAGCGCAGTGGTTATAATCACCTGGAAGTAAAACTATTTAAAACAGGCTTTGGGGGAAAAAAAATACATTCAAGCTATTTTCCCAGACTCCTTTTTTGGTGACATTTTGAGATAATTTCATGAAAGCTCCTCATTTTTATATATTACATCACCTCAACAATTTGATGTAACTGTACATAATGAAAGGAAATTGCAGGCTATGAAATTCTCTTTAGACCTTTTAACATTGCTCAAATTTCTTCCCCTTGCACAGGCTCTCTAATGGCAGAGCTGTATATCATGTCAGCAACTGACTATTAGTCCCTGGCAGAAACGTTTGCATGGGCATTTGTGACAACCTGGCAATGAAATAATGGTTCGAGTTGGCTGACTTCTCCAGAGACAGAAACTTCAACGAGCTCCATCTGAAAGTAACTGCTTTCAAAATACAACTTACTGTGTGTGGTGATGGGTGGGGGGACCCAGCCTTCCTCTCTGGATACAGCAGCACCATGAGAGCCGTACCTGGAGGCCAAGCCAGCATGGAGCTGGTGGATCTTGATCCGTATTTGAGCACTCGGTGCTTATGTAAACCACTCTATGGTACCACTACTAAAAAGTGCCAGACTGTAAGGTTTGGCTTTCCTAAATCACATCGCTGCCTTCACAAGCTTAACTGCATCATAGTTCAAGTATTAGTTTAGTTTAATATCCTGGAAATAAACCATGGGGTTTTTGTCCCCAGGGCTGGGGAGCAGCTGTTGGATCGCTACAGGGACTGCCTTCCTCTGAACATAAGAATGCAAAGCAGCTTCCTTCATAAATGCCCCTGCCAGAAGATGGGGAATTAAGCAACCACCAGCAGTGGTAACAGTAGAAAAGGTGGGAGAATTCTCACAGGCTGATCAGAAATCCCATTTTCTCTAGGTGAGCATCACAAAATTGGCTGAGTGCTGGTTGATTTTCACACCCAAACCCCTCACCCTGAGCTCTCCTCAACGTGCACTTGCCCCTCTCTGGCACTGCCACAACTCCCAGCTTAGAAAATCAGGGTAGGGAAACAGCTCAGTACTTCCAACTAGGAAATCAGAACTTGCTGATTCAACTCTGTATTCTTTTCTCCAGGACATTACAGTTGCCAAGGATCTGCGCCACCAAACACAGACCCCACTTCCAAACTACACAGAATCACAGAATCCCAGA
>NW_010183898.1:0-4785 GCF_000695765.1 Mesitornis unicolor
GCCGGTGGCTCCCAGCTGGAAGAGGATCACCTTGCCCTTGTGCTGGAAGCGGGGGGCTCCAGCCACGTACAGGAGCTGGCCACTGGGCAACCGCAGTGAGGAGACCGTGTAGCCTGGGGTGGGAGAGCCCAGGTGATGGTGGTGATGGTCCTTGGCCACTCTGGGGCACCCAGAACCCCTGGGGCACCCAATGTCCCCGAGGCACCGGGCATCTCCAGGGCATGGAGCATCCTTGGGGCATGGAGCATCCTTGGGCTACCCAATATCCCTGGGGCACCCAATGTCCCTGAGGCACCCGATGTCCCCAAGGCACCCAGCATCCCCAGGGCACCCACCATCCCCAGGGCACCCACCATCCCTAGAGCACCCAGCATCCCCAGGGCACCCAGTGTCTCTGGGCCATCCAGTGTCCTGGGACATGGAGCATTTCTGGGCCATGGACCATCCCCAAGGCACCCAATGTCCCCGAGACACCCAGCATCCCCAGGGCATGGAGCATCCCTGTGCCACCCAACATCCCTGGGGGACCCAATGTCTCAGGGCACCCAGCATCTCCAGGGCACCCAATGTCCCTGGGACATGGAGCATGCCCAGGGCACTCAGCATCCTTAGAACAACCAGCATCCCCAGGCATGAAGCATCCTTGGGGCATCCAACATGGGACATGGAGCATCCCCAGGGCATGGAGCATCCCCAGGGCACCCAATGTCCCTGTGACACCCAGCATCCCTGGGACACGGAGCACCCCTGTGGTACTGAACGTCCCTGGGACATGAAGAATCCCTGGGACACCCAGCATCCCCAGGCCACTCAGTATCCCTGTGGTACCCAACATCCCTAGGGCACCAAACATTTCCGGGACATAGAGCATCCTCAGGGCATGGAGCTTCTCTGAGGCACCCAATGTCTCCAGGACACTTGGCATCCCCAGTTTCCCCCATGCCCAAGACACTGAGCATCCCATTTGCTTCACATCCCTGGGGTGCTGAGCATCTCTGGTTTCCTGGACACGCCTGGGGCACCCAGCAGCCCCAGGGCACCCAATGTTCCTGGGACACTGAGCACCCCCGGTTCACCCCAAATCCCTGGGTCACAGAGCACCCTGGTTCACACCAAGTCTCTGGGGACTCAGAGCATCCCCAGTTCACCCCAGATCTCTGGGATATGGAGCATCCTTGGCTCACCCCAAATCTCTGGGGACTCAGAGAATCCCTGGTTCACCCCGAATCCCTATGACCCTGAGCACCCCTGGTTCACCCCGAATCCCCAGGGCACAGAGCACTCCAGCTCCCACCACACCCCTGTGACATGGAACACCCCCGGTTCACCCCAAATCTCCAGGACACAGAGCACCCCCGGTTCACCCCAAATCTCCAGGACACAGAGCACCCCCGGTTCACCTCAAATCTCTAGGACACAGGGCACTCCCAGTTCTCCCCAAATCCCTGGGTCACAGAGCACCCTGGTTCACCCCAAATCTCTGGGGACTCAGAGCAACCCCCGGTTCACCCCAAATCCCCAGGACATGCAGCACCCCCAGTTCACCCACACCCCCAGAACCCCCGTACCCAAATACGCCGCGTGGTTCTTCAGCTGCAGCGGCAGCTCCTGCTCGAAGGCCGCCCGGGCTGGGACCAGGCGCCCTCGCCCGCTCTCCTCCAGCACGGCCCCGTCCCAGTCGTAGGCCCCCACCATCCCAAAGAGGAGCCCGTCCTGGGGGGGGTTAAAGCCAAAAAGGGGGTGACGCAGTGCTATGTGTCACAAACCTCAGGGACATCACATGCACGGCCATGCCTCAATGTCCCCAAACCCCTGAGATGTCACCAGGCTGGGACACCCAGTGACACCACCCTGGGGAAAATTAGGATTATTTTCCACTTCTGTGCCCCCCCCATAGCCCTTCCCAGGGCCCAGTCCTGCCCCCCTTCCCCAGCCTGACCTCCAGGAGGTGGATGGAGAAGCCGATCTGGGCCATCTCCAGCTCGAAGGAGCTCTCGTTGTACCCGTGGGTGCCTGGGGAAGGCGATGGGGTGCTCCAGATGTGCTTCCAGATGTGCACCCCCACGCCCCCCCCCACCCGCATCCAGGCCCTCACAGCACCTTCCAGGCTGAAGATGCGGTCGCCCAGGGCATCCACGATGTCGTTGAGGGCGGCCTCGTCGCTGACGTTGAAGAAGAATTTCTCGTCAGGGTCGCTGGCGATGGACTTGATCTCGCGGATGAAATCCTCAGGGTCCTGCTGCCGCCGCATGTAATGCCCCAGCACCTGAGAGGGGGGACCCTGCGTCAGTCGGGGGACACGTCCTGACCCCAAAGTGGCCAGGATTGGGGTCTTGCACCCCCAAATGGTGCAGAAAGGGGAAAGGGGAAACTGAGGGACGGCGGCCGGGTGCTCACGGCGATGGCGTAGCGGGTGACGTTGCGCTTCTCGCACTCGGCCAGCGCCGCGGGCAGCTCCTCGCCGTCGTGGGACTCCCCGTCCGTCACCACGATCATCAGACGCGTGGCGTCCGCCCGCCCGCCCCGCTCGGGGCTGAAGGCTTCGGTGCTGCCGGGACGGGGAGGGGAGGGAAGGGAAGGACGGGTGGCACGAGGGTGATCCCGACCCCAATCCCAATCCCAACCCCAATCTCAATCCAGATTCTGATCCCAGTTCTGACACCGGTTCAGACAATCCAGACCCCAACCCCAGTCCCAATCCTGATCCAAATCCTGACTGCGATCTCAATCCTGATCCTAATTCTGACTGCACTTTCAATCCCAACCCCAATTCTGATCCCAATTCTGACCCCGGTCCCAATGTTGATCCAAATCTTGACCCTGATCCCAACCCTTATCTCAATCCTGACCCCAATCCTGATCCCAATTGTGACCCAAATCTGAATTCTGACCCCAATCCTGATTGTGACCCCCAATCCCGATCCCAATCCTGATGCCCACCATGCCCAGTGGATGGCCATGGTGGCGCACGTCTCCTGCCCCTTTATCCCAATCCCAATCCCAATCCCAATCCCAATCCCAATCCCAACCTCATCCCAACCCCATCCCAATCATGATATCCACCAAGCCCCCCGTATGGCCATGGTGGTACGCGTCTCCCGCCCCTCAATCCCAATCCAAATCCCAACCCCAACCTCATCCCAAGCCCCTCCCAATTCTGATACCCACCAAGCCTGGTGGATGGCCATGGCAGTGCACATCTCCCATCCCTCAACCTCAACCCCAATCCCAATCCCAATCCCATCCCAATCCCATCCCGGTACCCACCAGGCCCGGTGGATGGCCATGGCGGTGCGTGTCTCCCTGCCCTCCTGCCTGCTGATGTTCTTGGCCGCCTCCACCACCTCCTGCGCCGTGCGGTACCGCCCCAGCTCCCACTCGTGCACCGCGTGCTCCCCGTACTGCAGCACCCCCACCTGCGTGGGGAGGGGGGCAGCCAAAATGACCCCCCATGCACAGTGACACCCGGTCCCTGCCAGCAACGGGCACCCTCAACCCCCCAAAAGCGGCCCTGGGTGGCATCAGCCATGGTGGCATCACCCCAGGGACAGGAACATGGCCCTGGGACAATGGTGTCACCCTAGGGATAATGGCATGGCCTTGGGGACACTGCATCACCCCAGGGACAGTGGCATTGCCCTGGAGACAGTGGCATCAGCTTGGGGATGATGGTGTCACCCCAAGAGTGGCATCTCCACAGGGACAACAGCATGGCCCTGGGGACAGTGGCATCACCTCAGGGATGGCATTGCCTCAAGGACAAGAACATGGCCCTGGGGACAGTGGCGTTGCCCCAGCGATGACAGAACCACCCCAGGGATGGCATTGCCCTGGGGATGACAGCATCATCCTGGGGGACCTCGTCACCCCAGGGACAATTCAGTTGGCCTGGACATGGCATGGCCGTGGGGACACTGGGACGCAATGGGGACACCGGCATAGCCCTGGGGACACTGGGATGGCCCTGGGAACACTGGCATCACCCCAGGGATGCCATCATCCCCTGCCATCATCTTGGGGGACCTCATCACCCCAGGGACAAGGATGTTGTGGACACAACACGCCCTGGACATGGCATGGTCCTGGGGACACCGGCCTGGCACGGGGACAACAGCACAGCATGGGGACACTGCCATGGCCCTGGGGACACCGAGATGACCCTGGGGACCCCGCGTCACCTGGATCTGCCCGGGCCCGATGAAGAACTTGCTGAGGATGTTGCTGAGGAAGCTCTGCACCTCATACCAGGGGTAGATGCTGTTGGAGCCGTCCAGGACGACAACAATGTCCATGTAGGTGGAGCAGCCTGGGGGGGTTGTCACACACATGGCACGTCCCGGGGTGTCCCCGCATGTCCCCATGTGTCCCCGCACCGTCCCCTCTCACTCACGCTGCGCCGTGGGTGCGATGGTCCCCAGCGGGCGCAGGTCAGCATCCAGGCGGGCGCAGAGGCCGCTGCTGAAGATGGAGGAGCCGCACTCCTGGGACCACAGCGGGGCACAGGCCTGGGGCGGGGGGGAAACACAGGGCAGGGGCTGGGACCCTCCCCCGAGCCCGCCTGTGCCTCAGTTTCCCTCTGCGGGAAGCTCCTCTCACCACGAAGCTGCCGTCCTGGGAGTCCAGGAGGGTCATCCCGAAATGCACGGGGAGGGGGGACACCCACGGAGCTGCAGATGCTGAGGGGACATTTTGGAGGGGAGATCAGCATCAGACTGACCCCCCCCGGCCCGAGCCCCCTCATAGGTGAAGCTGCTGGTACCGAGGTTGGCCTTGGCGCAGGGGGCG
>NW_010183899.1:0-6898 GCF_000695765.1 Mesitornis unicolor
CCGCCCCCGCCCCCCCGAGCGCTCATTGGCCACGGCCCGGCGGCTTTGCGAGCGTTTTACCCTTGCGTTTTCTTTCAGGCCGGCATGCCTCGCGTCTGCGTCCGTTCCCGTGGCGACCGGAGGCCGCGGCGGCGTGGGGCGCAGCCCGGGCTCGGCAAAGCGAGGCCTCTGGGGCGGGCCTGGATCCCCGCCGCCGGGTGCAGATGAGTTACCGGAGAGCACGCAGTTGGGGATGTAACGCAGATTTCACGTACGTGAACAACCTCCAGTCCTGGCTCTGGTGCTGCTCACCTCTGGCATCGTCCAGTGACCCTGGGCCAAAACACCTGTTCTTTAAAGTACACTCGGTCTCCAGTGCATTTTAATGTGTCCAACAGCGTCTGAAAAACACCTTTACACGCGGTGTGTGGACCCTAAAGGCCGTTTTATTACTCACCCCAGCCCAAATCACAGACACCAAATTTAACCCAATAATCCCTACAACAGGCCCTCATTTCTCTTTGAACTGGATAGCTCTTTCAGTAAGGTGCCTCTTACTGGAGGAAAGCCCACCCATGTCAGAGGAAGGAGTTCCATAGCTTATAAACGACACTTCATCATCTGTCTTATTTTTGTGTCTGGTTTCAGTTTGGTTTTGTCATTCAGAATAAGTGACCTCCGATAGAAATCTTTCCCCTATGTTTACCAGGTATGCTCAAGTCATTGCTAAACCTTGTTCCTTTGGTGAATTGAATCTATCCGACTTCTTGCATCTCATTTAATGCATCTTTTGCAGACCTTAGACCTCACAATTTTTGCAACTTAATTTTTTTTATTTTAAATTAAGCAAGATGTTTTGGGAGATCCTAAAAGTGCTCTCTTTTGTTAGTTTCACTCTCCCTGGGGCACTTTCTGCTTGTGGACTTGTCAGCAGCTAGAAAATTGCTGTTCAGTCTTCCAGAGGTGGTTAATAAGATCTGTTAATAACAGGACTCTGAACCGTGTCTATAGCAAACAGTGCAGGATGACTTAAAAGGAAGGTTTTAAAATACTGATTAGTGGGGCTGCCATTTCCTTGTAGCAATAAAAATCTCCGGAGCAGTCATCCACCTCACTTGAAAAGCAAATATTTTTGTGTTAGTACAGTATAGGTCCCTGGTCAGTGTCACTCATGGCAAAAGCAGTGTAACTGCAAGCAACCTTTTGCTTTTGCAAGCTCTGAGGCAACCTCAGAAGAATAAACCATCCCCAAAATATTAAAACTGGATGATGTAGTACTTTTGTCATTCTAAAGTAACACAGAAATAACTTCTGACTTTAGCTCCTAGGTTTTAGCGTTCCAGTTAGAAGAGATGAAATTCACAGCTTTGCTTTCTCTCTTACCATCAGGAGTGTGTGTTAGGGACAATTGTGTAAGTTATAAAATTAAAGGAACTTATTTGGTTTAGTGCAGCAGATAAAAGGGCATAAGAGATGTTGTGTGCTAGCAATCTGAAGAAGCTTTGAATAGTCTCGGGGCCACAGTAAGCAATTAATTTACAGAACTGTGTGTAATATCTGCAGCACCAGCAGCGATTCTTCGAGTACTGGACACTTTTGTGCTGACAGAACTGAACCATTTAACAATCTTCTGAGTGCTTACAATGAACTTCAGAAACACCCATAACTCTGAGGAGGTGGTTGTGTTTGGTAGCTGCAGGCAAATTTCTGTGCATTTATTAAGACATGGTTAGCTGAAGGAGCAGATCTGATGACGACTGCAAGAAATGTCAGCGTGGGTGAGATACACGTCGTTAACAAGAAACATTAAAGCCTGAGACACACAGCTTTAAAGAGAAACATTAGAGCCTTACTTGTTAATCAAGAATATAAAAGTATGATTTCCCTCAGGGCAGAGCTGCAGGGGAGGGCAGAACAAATATGCACAGGAGATGATGGCTGGAGTAGACGAGGTACTGAAGAAAATTGAGTAATGGATAAGGCATATCATGAGATTCCTTTGCAGATGGAGGTTAAATTGTAAACACTTTTCAGTTGAGGTGGGGTTTTTTTTGTCTGTGTTGAATATCATATCACTTTATTTAATAGAGATTTTTCCTGGGCCTCCTGGTTACTATCAAAACATAAAATTATCATGATTAGCAATAAAACAACTTCCATTTTCTTTTTTCCATAAAACCAAAGAAATTACCACCTTGAAAATTTTTTGTAAACCTAGAATCTATACGCTAGGGCTTCCAGTCCAATTGTATATGCTACACATCTACACAGTAGTGGGAAAACTGTGGCAGGGGGACCTGGTGGGAACTAGATACATTCACATCATCTCAGGATCTGGCTTCCTTTTGTGTTGTTTTTTTTCCTTTGGCCATATCTATTAACCACTGAGAAAGGATGAGTTATTTCACAAATATGCATTATGTTTGCCATGCTGGAGTTACAAGGAATTTACAGGTAGCGATCATTACACAAGTCCTTAACTGTATCTATTCGCTTGCCTGGGTTTATAAATTGCGCTGTGGCAGAACCATGTAAAGATCTGACCCAGATCTGGACCCACTTGCACACTGAGGCCCTGCGGTGAATGCAGGTGAACCAGCACCGTGAAGGGCATTTCATCCCCACCTCAGGGTGCAGCCAGGGCCCGCTGGGGCTTTGCGCCACCCATGGGGCGCAGCACGAGCCACATTAGACACGTGGAGAGCAGGCTGAGGCACCAACGGATTCTGCCCCATAGGCAGCTCATCTGGCCTTTGCTAGGGTTTCTGGTTTGGTGGTTGCAGGTGTCTGAGTCAGGGCTGTAGTTCCCTTCTTAGTGGTGAAGTTGCAACAAACCCCTTCATTATGGAAATCTGTTTGGGCTGCAGGGAACAAGCACCAGGCAGTCTGTTCTCTCACTGGAGCGTGCAGGTAAGGGAGCAGCAGTGAACTGGCAGTTTTAAGCTTAGCCTGTGCTGCATTGGGAATGTGGGATCATCCTTGTCCCAATTGTTGGTTTGGTTGTTACTTGATGATGTATTGGGTTGGAAGCTCCTGCAGCCATGCAGTTTACTCTTAAATTCCTTTTTCTATGTAAATAACATAGGCCAAATGGATAGAACACGTTGAGATTTCTCAGACTGGGAATTCTCTGCTAATGTGCTTGTTGTATAGTGTGACTTGAGGTCTTTCCTTGTTGTGATTTATATATGCATCGTAAATTACTTTTAGGCTGAGCTTGTGTATTTGTCAAACTTCAGTATTTGCAGGGTCTGAATCTTGAAAAGCCTGAGACGAAGCACAACTGCAGTGTGACAGCTTTGCAGAGAATTGGATTAGTGAGGCTAAAGGGAGACTTTAATTCAACACCCTTGAAAGAATTCAGGTATTGTAATAATTACATGTTATGTGTATATATTACAGAAGCCTTAACAAATAATGGAGTAACTGCACAGATAAGAGTGGGCAAATGGGGCAAATGTTTGCTCTCACTTCCTGCCAGAGAAATATATATTAAAAAAATCAGTTTCAGAATAAGAAAAAAATCAACAGTTCAAAGCTTGCCAAACATGCAGCCTTTGAGGGCAGCAAGTGAAAGTGGGTCCTACCTAGTGGCTGTAATTTCTTCTACCAGCAAAGACAGCCGTAGGCCTTTTCAGTCAGCTGAGGTTTGCCATTAAGTACATGGCACATAATGAATGGCCCGAGAGAGAGCTTGTCAAAGCGGTTTGTACACATGGTATTAAGAACAAGCCACTAATGGCTGAACCTAGTACCAGCACTACTCAAACTCTTCAGTATTTTTTTCAGTGCTTTTCAAATTATGATACTTCTAATATGCTTGGTGGACTTTTGAGACACTAAGAAGCAATGCACGTGTATCATTAATCCTTGATTACCTGTTGTTTGCAAGGGTGTGGAAGATGCAGTTCATAGGAGAAATAGTTATGGCCATGCTCGGGACTTGCCCTATCAGGCAGCTGGCAGGACCTAAAGGAACACACGCACCATGTTGGTAGTGGTTATTATGCAGATGTACAGAGAGACAGGAGTAATAGCTTTTTGCTGCAAAAAGCTAATGTGCACTGTGTAAGCTGAATGACATCAAGTTACAATCTCACGAGGTGAGTTTCTGCCCTCTGGGGAAGCACATGCCTGCACAGTATGGAGGAGACAACTTTCCTTCTGTCAGGCTCCCAAGAGCCGTAAGAGCAGCCTCAGAAGTGGGCATCAGTGTATCCTACTACAGTGACTTCAGGGGTCTTTCCTTGCACTTCTGAAGAAATTCCACTGCGGCTCAGGATGTAACTCTGTGCACTCGAAAAGATCTTGAAAACTGGATTAAGTAATTCTGTATTCTTACAGAATCACAGAATCACAAACTATCAGGAGTTGGAAGAGACCTCCAAAGCTCACCCAAAAAAGATCTTGAAAACTGGAAGAAGTAATTCTGTATTCTTACAGAATTACAGAATCACAAACAATCAGGAGTTGGAAGAGACCTCAAAAGCTCATCCAGTCCAACCCCCCTGCCAGAGCAGGATCACCCAGACCAGGTCACACAGGAACACGTCCAGGCGTTAAATCTGTGTGTGGACAGGGCACCATCCAGGAACAAAAGTTACTGCTTTTTCTAATCAAGCTGTTGCTGGCGTCCTGCTAGTAATGTCTGCTGGAACACTAAAGGGCAGCAGAGCACTTGTCTTTCTAAAAACAGTTATAGTGTGTATTTAGTGGTTATAGTGTGTATTTAGTTCACTGTAGCAACAGAACACAAGCAATTCTTTATTTACAAGAAGCTTAGCCACACAAGATGTTTTAAATAACACAAACCACTGCAGTGCTTTGCTTGAAACAGAAAAATGCTTGAATCCAGGAATTATCACAAGTATCTCTAGAGATGCACGTCTGGTATACAGAAATATTTATGGCAAATTTTTTTAGGCTTTGAGCAGCTATTTCTGTGTATGAAAAGTTCTTTCTGAGACGATGTACAAGTCCTAGTATTTCATTTGTAAGAATAAAGATACAAAGTGGGAAACAGAAGATAACCCATACAGACATGGAGCACAAAGATAAAATGGAAATATTCAATAGGAGCAAAATATTTGGGTGAATAATCTCCTCAAAGTGCCTTTTCGTCCGTAATGAAAATCTGAGTTCTGCCTGTACATGACAGAGACACTCAGCAATGTTACAGCCTCCTCCTCATACCAGACGTTGTTACTTCTGGCTGGGACAGAGTCAAGCTGAAGGTGAAAAATAGGCAAATGCAGCCTTGCAACCTCTCTTGTTTTCCTGACAAACTTGTTGAGGAAAAAGAGAGCATTCTGGGTTTTTTAATAATTAACTTTTATGGTTCTTTTTAAAGCCTTTAAGCCATTCAGTATCTTAACTAACATCAGATTCACTTTGCTAAATAAAAGCACTAATGTCATCTGTCATGCCGCCTTCCAGCTTCACAAACATTATTTCAGTAGCACCATTTCTCTGTACACCTTCCTTCTGTGAATTGTCTTGTGAGCGCTCTCCTCTTGATCAAAATACATGCCAGGGTATTTCAGCTGTGACTGCACAAACCTTATGTTTCCCAGATGAAATACCAAAACAGTGCTTGGGTCCTGGGCTTTTGCTAAGAGCCCTGCAGAAAAGTCTCTCGTTCTTCTAGCTTTGGTAAAGGGATGTTACCTGATAGAAGACAAAAAGAAGGTTGTGTGACACCAGCTGCAAGTTACCTTTGGGGTAGTACAGCATAGCACAAAAGTGCTGCTCCAGTTTATTCTATGTACAGGCAGCTTAAATTTCCTGAGCACGTAAGGAAAGTAAGTACAGTCTGAATTCTTGTAAATAAAGTGCAGTAACTTTAGAGTAAGGTTTGCTTCTGGACTGCTTTTGAACCTCCAGATTGCAGGCTACTTTCTACAGATGGCTACAGTCAGTTATTGTGGTGCATTCCTATTAAGGGATAGTTTTTCAGTAAGTAAATGCAGCGATGGTGTTACATTCCTCAGGTTAATTCAAGCAAGATTAAGGGGTCTTTAAGACAATACCTGGTGGGGCTACAAAATATTCCTCTACTTTCTCTCTGGCATTTTCCAGCAGCTCTTTTGTGCAGTTGCCTTCTGTAACATCATCTTCTCTGAGATACAGACACCTGAAGAACAATTCAATGAATATGAAGTAGGAAGTGGGGCTTATCTCTAAACCTGGTTTTAGGTTTATGGTGAATATGTGGCAGGACAAGTACTGGAATATTTTGAAGCAACTAAGAACGGCACTGACAGGTATTTGGGGAGCAGCATGTACAGATCATGCGTGACAAATAAGATACACAGAGGAGTTGAAGAACACCTTTGCTATGCTTACACACAAAGGTCATGAGTGCAAAGAACATCTTCCTTCCACCCAAAACCACGATAAGGCTTTTCTGTGAGCAAAGGGACCCAATACAGAACCAGGGATTCCCAGGAAAGGAAAAAAGTTACAAAAGCAAATAGATTGATATTCTAACAGTTAAAAGGCGGCTGCTGACTGAGATTCATTACCTGTCCTCCAGGACTGAATCCATCGGTTCTACACCATCGGTGTTCACCTTGTGCAGCTGATCAGCAAACTGGATCGCTTTCTGCAGCCGCTCTACGATCGCGGAAATCAACCAGGGCCAGGTGTTCCAAGTGGTCCAGCACTTCTACCGTCACCTTTTGCTGTACAGAGAGACCAATACAGACAAAAAAGGCACAGGTGAACAAATTTCCCATAGCGCTCCATTTTTTTTTTAACTAAAAACTTGTTATATGGCAAAGCCCTGAGTTTGCATCTACTGATTTCTTGTGCTTTCTTGGGAAATTAACGTAAATTGCCCTCGTGTTTCTTCTCTTTCTAATCTCCTGCCTAGCGAGGGGCAAACTGGAGCCGGCGCTCGTTCCAGTAGCATCCCGGG